>NC_056731.1:75405297-75610297 GCF_019279795.1 Protopterus annectens
CTTGTCTAGCAGAACACATATTCCTCTTTGCGCAGGAAACCAATAGAATCAGGAAGTTTCCAACATTAATCAAATGTTCATTCAGTTTCTTATTTTTATATTTCTGCAAGTCTCTTATTGCCTGCATAATCTATTATACTTAAATAATTAAATTTTTGCACAAATTAAAACTAAAATTAATCTTCAAATCTATAATCAATCTTTTTTTTGCATTTTCTGCACCCCCTGTTTGCTGACAATCACCCCCTCCCAGCCAGTTGGCCCATTTATTCCCCATCACAGAAGTTAAAGTTGACAGGGGGGGACAATGATTTAGGCAGCCATCGAGGTAGTTTGGGTTTTAACCTTAAGACCTTCTCCCCTATGCATACTCACTTTTCTCAATTGAATGGGGCATGCTTTTGGCTGTCTGTGCTGCTTAACACCCATGTTACAAGGGACATTGCTAGCAAGCAGTCTTGCCCTCCTGTCCACAAGTATGGGTGGTAGTTTTCATAATTAATTTAATGTCTTTTTGGTGCCATGAAATGAGCTATTGCTAGTGAATTAAATCATTACATACGAGTGACACCTCCAGGTGCATCTGCAGTTAACTCCTGCTGATGCCTCTATGTGCCAGATATTGCCTGTTCATATTTGCATCAATAATTCCAAAACCATGCTATGTGCAAGGTTTTAAAATATTTCATCTTAAAGTGTACACAATGGCAAACTCAACTGCATTGATATTTAACCTCTGTCAAGTTCAGGTAAATAGATATTAACTGTTGTTTTTTATGATATTAATTTATATAGATATAATTTTCACTTTTTTCTATATATGTCAATAATCAAGAAACACAAAGAGAACTCCTTAACCTCATATGAAAGCTCTCAGATAGATGGGTAAAATGCTGCAGGCAGTATGTTTGTAAACTGAATGGTTGCTGAGATACTGCAAGTTGTTTACAAACTACTGCTAATGTAATAGTTACTTCCCAGGGTTTACTAATCTTCCATGCAGGACTAATCTAGTCCTGCATGGAAGAAAGTTTAGGAAGAGGACAGCAGTGCACCATGCATATTAATGAAGGTGCACTTCCTGACCTCCTAATCCTACACAGAGCGTGGACGAGTGCAGGGGGCACGTCTGAGAGCAGAGCTCTCAGAATAAACAAGCCCCTGCAAGTAGAACAGCAGAAACTGTAAATAATAGAGTGAGACCACTCATAGGTGTCTGCATATCCCCACCATCAGTCCCCAAGTGTTCAACAGCAACAGTGCATATAAATAAAATGAAGAAACCCTTTTATTTTTTTTTTTAAACCCCAAGTTTAGCTAACCATAGGTGTGCGGGTTTGCCCATCACTTAACTACGGTTAAAGCAGTTGAAAAGGCTGAAGAGGATAACAAGGAGTATATATGCAAATGAAGCAGCACAGCAATAGTGCAGTGGTTAGAACATCCACCTAGCAAACAGGCATTCCCGATTCAAGTCCCACTGTAGCACATATCATTTTCCATGTGAAATCTGTATAAGAACATATATTTACATTTTTGCTGTATAACCTACATAATAACATTTAAATGTGAACTGGAGTACTGTATTAAATGCACATGTAAAGTGTCAGTGTCATAATGAATAAGGCACTAGTAAGCAGGTTTAAGCACAAATAAACAGCAGTAAGCATATATAAGCACTAGTAAGCATGTTTAAGTGAGTTTGTGTGGAAGTAAGCATTGCCTACACAGATTAAGCAAAGTAGAAGTTAACTCAGTGTAAGAAACTGTAACCGGAGGTTAACAGTGCTTACCATCACGCAAACCCGCGCAAACCTGCTTACAACTGCTTTAAAGTGCCTTAATCACTCTGTACCTAATGGCCCGGGTTCTGCCCAGCAACAAAATAAACTGCCTCTGCAAGGCTAGAACTCAGGACTCTGTACACTACAGTCACAGTAGTCAACCACTAAGCCAGCATAGCAATAGACATAAATGAGGTATCAGCAAACTAATCCTCATCACAGGAAAATCAAACCAAACATGTGAACTGAATCTATGTACAGTGTGAAGTGGTATAACCTGCTACATAACATAAATATGAGAACTGGAGTACTGCAGTAAGCACAGATGTGAGGTGTTATTGTAATAAAGTGTAGAAGTAGAACTGTAGAATTATTAATACAAGACACATATAGAACCTGTAATGAATAATAAATCACTACCAAAAGGCAAATATAGTGTTAATTAACTATTAAGCAATGTTAACTGCAGCACAGCTCAACTTAGCAAGAGTAAGCAATGTGTAGGGGAGCCAATCCAATCGGCCTAGTGGTATACCTCTTTAAGCACTGCCAACCTTAGGTAAGCAGGTGTGCCCATAGGTTAGCCTTTTCAAACTCAGCCAATCATGGAAAAGTGCGGGTAATTGGCTGTATTTAAACCACACAGGTGGGAATACATTCCATAATGGGTTGTATATTCCTAATGCAGGCAGAATGACTGGTGTGGGTGAAGGCACCCATTTTAGAGTGCAGCGCTGGGGCATCCAGGAGTCAAAAATCATGGTATGGCTCCTGGTAAAACACCATGAATAGAGACTACTGAGGGGGCCAGTACCAGGGCTTGCAGTATAAAAATGGGGCCTTGGACAGTCTTGCCCGTGACCTCACCAGTTCCACAGGTATCCCCCAAACTGGTGAGCAGGTCAGGCACCACCATGCTGACCTTAAGTGGTGGAGGTGGGATGTACTGGAACAGTGGATCTAGGAGTCTTGGCAGATGGCTAATACCCCAGAACTGAGTAAGTACTCATTCTACAAAGTAGTTAAGAATTGCCTATCCTGTGTATACTATGGATAGGTATGGTTAAATATCACTGTATTTCTCTGACAGATGCAGATGATTAGGCTGTGAACCAGCAAGCCCATGATGCTAGGTTGCAAAGGTTACATCGCGAGGCAGGTTAGTAATTAGTCTGTATATACTGTCTTAACAAATAAATATAAGAGCCTTAGAAAGTATTGTACCAGTGGAAATAAATGTGCAATAGTCTTTGAATAATGGTATAACCCCTGGAATGCTTCTGTTTACTCTTCTGTCATATGTTGGCAAACTGTTGCATACTATAAATAGTACTGTTGTATTTTAAGCAGTGTCACCCACACTGTGGTATGCAGATAAAATGAGTATGAAATCCTGCATAACAATGTTGGAAGTGCCAAGAGGTCAGTCATCTTGTACAAGTGAGGAAGACTTAGAAAACAGTAGAAAACTTTACATAATTTCCCTGATAGCACACTGTACTGTGATGTTAGCTATAATTCTTTGTCACACACAGCAGGGGTTTGAGTCCTGGGAGTGCCACAAAGTTGTATGCATAATCATACCCCACAACTGTACAGATTTTGTTACAATGTTCAGATAGAAAGCTGTATGCATAATTACACCCAACAACAGTATAGAATTTACTAGAATGTTCATATTGAAAGTGGTATGTATATTCATACCCCACAACTGTTCCAATATGTCCAGCATGTCCAAATAAATGGCACATATCATCTGCCTGGTACCTTGCCCCCTTGACAAATTAGTGTGATGATCCAAGAAATGCAGGCAGCCATTAATGACATATAACTTATAGTCAAATGTGTACATAGTCATAGAATGTATATGAAAACAAACCTGTCATTCTAGCTCCTCACCAAAAGTGTATGAGAGCAATTCTGAACATATGCTGCATTAACATCTGCATCTTGTCATGCCTGTATGTAAGACACAGGTCACGTATATAATAGTCTATAAACATCCCACTGTACAATATAAGGCTATTGTGTAGTATAATAATACATGTAAGGGAAAGATCACTGCAGTGACCAAGAATGTTGTGAAAACTACAAGGATATATTAGTTGTTAATTGAACTCTCTCTCTCTCACCCCAACCATATGTGCAAAATAACCCAATGAGACTCCTCAAGTGGTATGTGTACACTCTAAACTTTTCTTGGGACATAAGTCCTAATGGTTAATAAATATTCACATTTGTTTCTATGCATGTGCCATGTTAAAATACACCCATATTGGTGGCCTGTTGCCATCACTGAAACCTTCATGCTCTTGTAATGGCCACGTTTGTTCCATATATGCATGTGTTCTGCTTGCTCTGCAACTGTGTTAAATCTGGTGTTTTAGGTTAATGGGAATACCTATGCATGCTTTTATAACTAATCCTGAATGTTGTTGACTGTTACTAACCCATAGCTGTCATAAACCCATAACAACATAGCTCATATGAGAAGGCCGGTCTCAGCGGACCCACCTGTCCCACCTCAGCTGGCCATGGCACTGGGCATAAGCACATCTGGGGCCCAGCCTGGGACCTCCTCCTCTATGGGCCCTGTGCCACCTTTGAGTAGAACCGCTGCAGGGGATGGGACTCACCTCCCCCTCGGAGTGGACGTGGATGGGAACCTGTCACCCATCAACAGGTCCGGGCTATCGTGCATAGGAAGCTTGAGCTGGAGTATCGAGAATGGCTACGCCAGCTTAAGGGCCGATTGGCAAAATTAGCGGGTGAGCTTGCCCCTCCTACACAGCTCAAAGCACAGCTACCTTTGGGGAAGTGAAGGTGCAGTGGTGACTGCCCATGGGTGGGGACCTCAGTCCCTCTGTTTCCAGTTGGGGGCTCATGGGCTTGCGACTTCCAAACAGCCCTCCCTGTCCAAGGTGTTTACCCCCCACATGTGTCATATACCGGCTCTGTATGCATCTTGTTTTTCTTGTCTGTTAACCTACCCAACCTACCTCCCCAAATATACCTACTACCTCTCCTCAACATCCCACTCTCACCTGAAAAAAAGGGCAATCTGTTCCCACAAAAAAATCTTGCCCCATCCATAGCTGTCCATTTTGCACACGTGCCCAGTGGACACGTAATCTAGTCTAATTGGCATCACAATCGATATATGTTGTCCTCACCCCTCTCCCAGGGGTTTGAGGGTCCAAATGTACCTGAAAGTTTAATATATATGCACAGCTGTTGCTGTAGAAGAAATGGGTAGCTATGGACCTTTCCTATACCCTTCCTGCACATGCCTAGCTATTTTCCCTACTGTCTTTCCCTCCTTGTGCCCCTTTTTTCACCACTTTCCTATCAACCCCTTTTTCTTTTCTTTTAAAGAAATTAGCATGGGGTAAGTGGCAGTAAGCACTTTTAAGCAGCAGTAAGCGGGCTTGCACGGGTTTGCGTGGGGGTAAGATATGCCTAAACAGGTTGAGCAATTCCGAAGCTAACTGACTGTAGGAAAACATAAGAGGATGTTGGCAGTGCTTACCATCATGCAAACTCGTGCAAACCCTCTTATAACTGCTTAAAAGGGCCTTAATCACTCTGTATCCAATGTCCCTTGTTCTGCCTAGCAACAAAATAAACTGCCTCTCCAAGGCTTGAACCCAGGATCTCTTCACTCCATACACAAAGTGATTTACCACTAAACATAGCAGATATACATAACCTGATGTTTTCACAAACATATCCAGCACAATAAGTCAACAGTACAGCAAATGTATTAATATCATACCACACAACCTGTTAATGCAAGAAGTGTGGACAAAGTACGCCACACTGTGGGCACAAATAGGGATGTATGTCAATTAATGCTCTAATACACTTAAAATGTTGCTAGACACAGTTATATGTATTATAACACATATGTCGAAGGGGATGAAGTCTGAAACACAAAAGTGTCGGCACTAGTTACTGACTTCAATGCTGCGATCATCCATGTCAATTGCCAAGAGAATGGGGTACAGGCCAAAATACAAGCCAAACATGCATGGATGTATGGACAGATACATATCTGTAAATGTAGACAGATAGACATCTATATGTGTATATATATATATATATATATATATATATATATATATATATATATATATATATATATATATATTTATGTATGACTCACAAATAATCATGTAACATCAACTGTATATAGATACATACTATGTTCAGAGAAATGTACTGATAGAACTCAACAGACAGAATGCCACTGATATATCTGGTACAATACCTGTGTGGTGCACAGACAAAACCTAACAGCCAATCCCCTGGTATCATATGGATAGGCCCACAGTTGAGAGTTTTGCAGACAGACAACATTCCATGCAAAAGTACCATGTACACAGAAACCCTGTAAGACCAGCAAGATACAATGAACACAACAACACTACTCACGCTGTCTGTAGGTCTGGAACCTTACCCAAATGTGTATTGGGCCTGTGTCTGCAGGTTCTGCTGTAAGAGGTATTGCTCCCTGCTGTCTGTAACACTGATGTTCACACACAGGAAGGATGTCATCCATACTGGAAAGGTGAAGGGACAACGCCCACAGAAGTCAGCAATTTAAAGTACAGGTCTGCCATGACAGTGGTTATCTGAAGTACTACACAGCAGGCTGCATGCAATTAGCAACTAGTGGACACTGACTGGTGCAGAGGCCATCACCTGATCATGTGCAATACCAACAAAAGCATACTGCAATCTATTCAAATCAGATCAATCACTCTACTGGAGAGGCTGAGAGAGAGAGAAAGAAAAAAAATAACACCATTAATAAAAATAACAAAGCTCAGGGTTGTGTTACAGTGGAAAAAACATAAAAGTTATGTGAAACAGATATGTATTTACTTGCATGTAGTATATGGCATAGAATAATAGGATGTATAATGTGAAAGGATTTATATGTGCCATCAGTAATTGTTCCTGTAATGATCTTCTGCTCAACAACTGCTCTGGACAATAGTGTCAGTCCCTGTGGGCAGTGGGATATACCTGTTAACTGTGCAGATCAGCGGTGAATGGCAAAGATGTGACCCATGATATCTGTGCTCTGTACATTACGGTGGCCAATGGCTGGTGGTGGTATTACTACTGCCATGATAGACACATGCGTGTGAGACCACACCACCTGCAGGACAGTCATGTTAAAGTGTAGCATAGCATTCCCAACTGCTATATCAGTATAATATGCTTATCTAACATCTGTCACCATATATACCCCCCTAATGTTAGTCTGTGCTCACATGTGACACCTGTCTGTGTTGCAGCAAGGCAGAACAGTTCAGCTGTGAAGTAAAGAGAGTTACAAAAGTGTGGACCAGATGTTTGTATGCATCCCACATACAGATACATATATGTGCGATACATATTTACAGCTGTGTATCTCTACAGAACCTTGGACAGTTACACACACACACACACACACACACACACACACACACACACACACACACACACACACATATATATACGGTGGTGGTGCTGTGGTAGCGTTGTCGCCTCACAGTAAGACGTTGTCCTATTCGATTCTCAGCTAAAGCATCATCTGTGTGGAGACATGCGTGAATGGGCGTACCTTCGTTGAAGGTTGTGCGTCAGGGCTGGCAAGTCAGTACATAAAAATCTACTGCCAATCATTAGCGTACTGGAGTTCCGCTGTGGCAACCCCTAACCGGGAAAAGCCGAAAGATACAACAATATATATATATATGTATATATATATATATATATATATATATATATATATATATATATATATATATAGGTATATAAACAACACATAATGATATCTACACATATATGCATATATATATATATATATATATATATATATATATATATATATATATACATATATATATATATATATATATATATATATATATATATATATATATATATATATATATATATATATATATATATATACATATGCATATGTGTGTGTGTATGTCTACACACACACACACACACACACACACACACACACATATATCTATATATATATATATATATATATATATATATATATATATATATATATAAATATGTCAATACATGTCCCCTGCCATGACATGTGTGAGAGAACATCACACATCAATGCACAACAGAGTGGGGTGTGTAACCCATGTTGGGAACACATTGCAAGTATTTGAGAAGGTAGGATATATATGTTGGTGAAGGGTATTAGGCACATATTGGTATGTAGATTTGGTTGGGTGGCAAACAAGACAGGCCTGGTATATGACACATGTGGTGGGTAAACACTGTGGGTGGGTAGTTCCATTTGGGATGTGGATGCAATTGAGTCCCCATATGGAAAAAAGGGAACATGGCGCCCACCCATGGACAGTCACAACAGCGTCAACATGGTCATGAAGGTGCTTGTGCTGTGGGCTGAGCAGGAGGAACATGCATGCTGAACCTTGTGTATGTGTACTGCATGCCTCCAGGTGATGTAACACATACCCCATGTCTCTGTGGAGCTCCCTATGCACAAGACCCTGGACCTAACTGGGCGACAGACATATGTCTGTGTGTGTGCGCTCCATGGGGGGGGGTGCATCCCCTGAGGTGGTTCCACATGAAGGTAGTGCCGGAACAGTAGATAATGAGGTTCCATGGTGGATGTGATGTGATCTGGTAACATGTGCACATTAGATGGGAGTGGTATTCCTGCTGGCAAATAACCCCTACACATACTGTTGTGTAACTGCCATGGAACATATGTGGGTTGTAATAGTCCACACAATCCCAGAACATGTCCAAGAGCATGCATAGATATCCCCAATAACACAGAATGTCAGATGTGTAACAATCACATAGCAAGCATGCCACATGCATATGTGGAAACATAGTGGCAGTGACAATGGCATGCAGGTGAAATACTCCGTAACAGCCCACCAACTCTAATGTTCCCACAGGGAGCATGTCTATAAACACATAGCAGAAAATATTGTACAATACAATATATGTCCCAATGGTAAAACCACTTGTGTTGTGTGAACATTAAGTTGGAGCTGATATGGTGGCAGGAGACTGATATGTGTATTGTATTATGGTAAACATGCCATATGAGTTGCTCAGACATATCTCCATCTTTATGCCTTTCAGGGAGTATGGCACACCTGAGGAATCCTGCCTACAGTGCTGCTGAGGATGACATAATGCTCACCAGCATCATCTAGAACTACCAGCTACTGTTCTCAAGGACAAGCCAAGACCATCATGAGCGGACAGACATGTAGAACGAAGTGGTCAGCAGGGTGAATGAGGTGGGAATGCACAGCCATACGTATGACCTGTTCCGCCATGTACGTCGCCATGCTGCTGCCATGCAGGGTGACCACCTTGCAACAGGGGTGCATAACATCCATCTCCCCTCACCAGAGTGGAGTTGCTGCTCATGAGCCTGGTAGCACCTACCCACCCACAAGAGTTATTGGCATATACAGTCATGGAGTTTGTTGCTCCACACACACCAGACATGGAGCATGCAGGTAAGGTTCCAGGGCATATCAGTAGACCACTGTTGTGTATGCATCTGTACAGGTAGATCATGCATATGTGAGATGTGGAGTCTGTTGCTGTGTAGTACTGATAAGCAGTTATGCATAATCTGTAGTACTGTGGACTTCAGCTGTTGTTTTACTGTAATAGTGCAGCCACCATGTAGCAATGCCACAGCTGTGGCCACTGACATTAAGTCTATCTTATTTCAATGTAGGTACCTCTGGGATACCAGCAAGGCAGTGGGCGGATGCTGGTGAGTATGGTTTAAGGTTATGCTTGGCAATTCACTGTGCATGTCATAGCTAAGGTGTAGGCCATGTACACATCTAACACAGCTACCCATAATGCATGCTGTACATGTTCACTGACAGAGCAGACACCTCACTAATAGGATTACCAGCCTCAAACACATGCAATACACAGACCATCTCAGACAACTGTGGCTACACTCCAGTGCACATTGCCCAGGCACAGCTGACATCTGCCTAACGTACACAGCTATGTCATACACAGAGCAGTTGAACATGCTACACATAAAGAAATCCCACTCCCTCTGCAAACACATGCTCCAGGGTCCTAATCCTCATCAACACATTACACAGAACATACTGAAGAAATAGGTCCCTGTCCTGGGGAATTCCTACACTCTGGAATGGACTACCCATTCATGTCAGGCAATGTTACTCATTGGCCCTCATTACAAAAATAATTGACAAGTGGATGGGAAGTGTGGAATTCACCATAGGTTATATGTCTGTGCTACAGCCTGACAGGGGCACAGGGGAATAACATTATTGGGTGGCACATGGCTGGTAACCTCTGTGGCTAGGCTTATGTAGGCCCCAGGACCAATAGATCAGTACTCACATATGAACCTATGTGTACCACAGACAACATCAGCCAGGGCTCAATAATGGCCAATACTTGTCTCTACACTCACCGTAGGTACAGTGCCTTGGGTCTGTGGTCAGTCTAATAGTATTATATCACTTTTACATGCACCACTGATGATGACATCTGTGAATACACATCAGGCATTCACTAAACACGTGTCCACATATAATCCATAAACACACAGAGGATGTGAGCAGCAGCAGAAATGTAACTGACACACAGATACACATCCTGCAATGGTGTGTACACCTGTGAGGTATGGTACACAATACATGCCAGGGTGCTGAACAGATGAAGAGCAATGCTGTGGACATGGATGCAGTGTATTACAGGTGGAGGGCCATCACCTACTAACAGAAGCCATGCATCACAGCCATGTATAATGTTGGTAACAGGGACTGACTACAGTTGCACTGCATGCTGTTGAGCACTACATGTCCTGCATGCTGACATGTGTGTAATTACAGGTTTGTGTGTGAGACTGTACTGCACCATCACCTGCTATTGTGTGTGTTATGGAGCTGCAGGAGCTGTCTGTAGGTGCTGTCTGGTGGAGTGTATGGGTTACCATGTATGTTGACTGCATGTGTGTATGTATCTGTGCGTGGCCATATCTGCACACACACGTGTGTGTGTGTGTGTGTGTGTGTGTGTGTGTGTGTGTTTGTGTGTGTGTATGTACTGTTTAGCAGTGATGTACAGGTCTTACAGTCTGTTCCCTGTTTCCTCCTCACAGGTGGTGAGGTGGGGCTGTCCCACAGGGAATCTGATGTCACTGATACAGACAGTGACCATGAGGATAGGTGTGTTAAGGCACAGGCAGGGTAATCAGGGGCTGATGCTGGGCCACCAATTGACATCCCACAATTATTCACCCCATCCACGCATACAGTCACACTGCCTCTACATACCTCATCACCGTTGGCCTTAGCTGTGGGACAATCTACGGTTGGCATTGACCAGGACAGTGTGGTATCTATGGAACGCATGTCAGGACATGGCAGCCATAGCCAAATGTCTGGCGAGGTATCACAAAGGCAGATGTTCAGGGTGCTCATCGGAACACTGCTGGTCATCATGCCCCTGGCAGACGTGCCACATCTATATCAAGCACATGCATGTTCCAGGATGTCATGTAGGCACAGGCATGAATGGAACGGTACACCAGACAGGGTCTAAGGCTGCAGAGGGATCATCACACCTTTGTAACTGACAGCATCTGTGACCTAGCATGTGCCATTCATAATTACACCATGGTCATGGGTAGATGGTGAGGTGAGACATTGGATCTTATCCACAATGTCATGTCCATGTTTCTGGACAGGGCAGGATGGTTGTGACGGCCATGTGGACACATGCCAGCAACACCAGCAGCTGGAGGGCACCGTGGATGTCCCACCATTCACAGCCAATCCCATAGTCGCAGTACCAGCCCCAGCAATGTGGAGGGGGTGCTGTCCACAGACTGTCATAGCAGACCATGGGCACATGGCCCTGGCCAGTCCCAGGAGGGACCTGGATCAAGTGGATGCCTGTCAACCTCAGTGGACAGTACTCAATCTGGTTTTGTACCTGATACTGCCTGTAGCACCCCTGCTAGGCACAGGTCCAGTGTCCGTGGCCGGCGATGGTGAACTGCAAACACTGCCAGGTACAGTCTGAAGCTGTCTCACAAATCCCCGTATAGGGCAGCCACATGGTGCAACTGTGTGCATGCAGACTCACATACATAAACTACAAACCTAGGGCAACCACATACCTGCACACATGACATCACCATTGGCCTATAACAGTACTCAACCCCCCACACACACACACACACACACACACACACACACACACACACACACACACACACGTTATCAATTGTATGGCTCAGCCTAAGCCTCTGGCAAACGAACAACACACCCTGTGCATATGATGATACCTGTGCCACTTCCTGACATCTGTTACATCGATGCAAGGACAGGCTAACAGGGAGCTGATGCACAGGGTGACTGTACAACAGTGTAGCAATGGAATGCGGTGTAGCATGTTACCAGCAGTAAAGTGAAATGCTAGTATATTGGAAGGTGTATCTGGATAGCCATGATGCATTATAGCTGTAATTAACAATGTTGTATTGTTGTCAATATTATCTATTCTGATCGTGTTGTGTTTGTCTAAGTGCCACATGGCTGATGGGTGTAGTGGTGTCAGCAGGCCTTCTACAGTGGACACCAGTAAGTGTAGTGGGTGGTACACATGATATGGCTGGGTACAACACACAAAGCATGTATTTTGGATGCAGTACAGGTACAAAACTGTACACATGGAGGTATGTATCCATGCAGTTAACACATCTGTTGCCCATGTAATCCCACCAAGACAGAATAGGCACAACCACACATTGCTATTTATGCAGTCTGCAATGTGGATGACATTGAACATGCTAACACCAGGGTGTATGTCCCTTTCCCCACTCTACTGCGATCCTCTCCTCAGTAAAATGAGTGTGCCAATGCCGGTGGCATAGCCCTACCCTTAGGATGGTGTGAGGCACTCAACTACTGTGAATGGTGCAAACAACAACTAACAACCTGATTACATACACTGTACAGTATTACAGACAACTATGTGGGGGGATAGACGCAACAGTAACTGCAATGATGGTGGATGTGTCCACAACAGCCAAACCCAGTGAGTTATAGCAACCCCAGTAGTACTGCACACCTCTACAGTGTGAAGGAGGGCATTAACACATCTATGACCTGTGAAGGACTGTATGTCCACGGGATGGCACCTGTGGAATGTAGGCATTTGTCAAGCAGTCCTGGTGGAAACATATTCTGTGAATGGAGGTAGATCCCTTAACATCGACACACATTCCTACATGTGGGATGGTGTACAAAATCCTGCTATGATCTACATAGGCATTGTACTCCTCCTAGCCCTCATCTACACCTGTCATGATTGCGTCAAGGAGGTATACCAGGTTCAGGTTGTATTCTCTGTCTTTGACAAGTCCAACATTGGCGGGGTCCTGTATGTTAAGTTTACCAGTGACATTGGCCATGGGTTCATTCTTGATATGTTCGATGTCCCTGCAGTCCAAGGTCATCAGGCTACTGGGCGGTAGTTCCCAGCTGACATAGTGGATTTGTGGCTGTCCTTGCCAACATTGGTGAATCCATTGTCAGGTGTAGGCCTATTGGATCATATGAGGGGTCCCAACAACTGATCCCAACTGCCTGCCCAGGGGGTTCCCCCAAACATGACACTTCACTTGCCTGTACTGCATGATATGTTAGTAATGCCAGCCTGACATCCTACAGGTGGGATGGAGTACTGTGAACTTGTACTGCACTTGTCATGTAGGGTCCTGGTTATGGGATCTGCTAATGTTGGTAGTGTATTGTAGGTCAGAAGTGTTTGGCTGTGGGGGGGGTACCTATCCATGCCAGATGTATGTTGTTTGGGTCTCTAAAACCCATCAATGGTGCATGTGGACATATATGTTGTGGTTATGTTCCCAATTTCATCTACAGATGTATGTCCATATATACCTATATAGATATATATGTGTTTACCTTTGAAAGGGAGACAAACATTTCTTCGAACAGCCCTTTCAGCAAACCGAAAGGATCAGTCCTTCATTTCTAATTGCACCATAGTTCAAAACACAGCAAACTAAAAGCAGCTTCACTTATTCTAGAACTGCAAGTTGGAATTCATATTGTAATGTAAGAGGGCAAGCCCCCCTGCACCCCCACAACCCCCTACTGTAATATATTAACTCCGAGTTCGCACTACAGTGAGGATAGACAAATATTTCCCATTCCCACTAAAGTGCCATCTGCATCCAAATTGCCGAATCTGCAATGAGCGAATGCACAGTGACATTTGCTCATTGCACATTTGATGCATTAATTGCAAGATTGTGCAATGTTGAAAACATACTTTCGGCCTTCCAGCTTTCAGAGACACGATTTTCTCCCTTTGAAAGGTGAACCATATACATGCTTACATATATGCATTCTTAGTGCTGTATATATGTGGACATATGCATGTATACATATATGTCTATACATGTATGTGTATCAATGTATATATGTATATACTGATATATATATATATATATATATATATATATATATATATATATATATATATATATATAGATATATATAGATATATATTTCTATAGCTATATCTACATATATAGATATGTTATATCCATTTAAATATGAAAATATACACACACACACACACACACAAATATATCTACATGGTGGAATACAATCCTTCTAGTGCTGAATACCTGGGCTGGATGATATTTATGTGAAAACATCATGATTATGCATATTTGCCATGGCTTAGTGGTAAATTACTTTGTGTATGGTGTGCAGCATCCTGGTTTTGAGCCTTGCAGGAGCTGGTTATTTTGTTGCTGGGCAGAACACAGCCAGTTGGATACAGAGTGATTAAGGCACTTTAAAGAAGTTGATAGAGGGCTTGCATAATGGTAAGCACTGCTAACCTCTGGTTACATTTTCATACACTCAGCTTCTAAATTGCTTAACCTGTGTAGGCAATGCTTAGCTCTGTGCAAACCCGCACAAACCTGCTTACAACTGCTTTAAAGTGCCTTAATCACTCTGTATCCAACGGGCCATGTTCTGCCCAACAACAAAATAAACAGCTCTTGGAAGGCTCAAACCAGGGACCCTACACACCCTGGACAAAATGATGCACCACTAAACCATGACAGATACACAGAAATTCAATGTTTTCAGAAGCATATCATCCAGTTCTGTAATCCAACAGTACAGAGAATGTATGCCAACACCTAGATGTCTGTGTGTGTAACTATATTAAAATCTAAAGAGCTGCAACATATCTATATATGTATGTATGTATGTATATATATATATATATATATATATATATATATATATATATATATATATATATATATATATATATATTGTTTTACTAACTTTATATACATATATATCACTATATATGCACATATATGCATGCATATGCCTAAATCGACACATATATGTGTCGACACCTATATGTCTACATATACACAGCACATTACATATGTGTACACAGACACATATCTATGTAGGCATATATGGACATAGTTATATATATGTTAGCAGATTTATATATCTATATAAGTATATATGGCCGTACATCTGTAGATAGCAATTGCAGATTAACAAATACACATATGTCCACATGCACCGTTAATGGGGTTGAGAGGCCCCATACACTATATGTCTTGTACGAATAGACATCCCCCCACAGCCAAACACATGCACCCTGCAATACACTACCAAGTACAGTCTGCCTCCCATAGGACATGTAATATGTGGAAGCCATCAACATCCTCAGGATACAGATACATAGACACAGATATGCAGATACAGATATACATATATACATGTGACTACACATACACACACTGATATGTGTACAGTAAGATACATATGTAGAAGGTGCACGCAATATAGAACAGCCACTAAGCCTACAGTTAACACCTGAACAACTGGACACTGAATGGGCCACCCATACTAATGTCAATCTTTGCCTGCAACATATACCCATATAAAGGTCCTAGGAAAGACACCACACACAGGTTTGCAGAAATGAGAATCCTATAATTGTGTACTAAAGCAGTTCTATATGCTATGTCATATAGTTGTTCAGATACTGACAACCATATAAACAGAATACTGCAACTGTGAAACAGTTACACTAATGCAGTAGTCTGGAAAGGTTCACAAGTGTTGCTGTCCAGGCCAAGCCCTTCAAATTGTACAATAGGAAGACAGACTGGGCCACAGGATACCAAACAATCAACAGTATGTACTGCACGTGTGTAGTTCAGCAACCTCTATCAACACTCTGTACAAACTCAGTAGGAGGTAAAGACATTTTGTGATCAAATGGGTTATAACTGGTACATAACAAGGCATAACAAACAGAACAGTCTGTATGGCAGGGGGCAGTAGGCTTGCAATACCACAATTCATGTAAGTAATGTCAATATAGGTGAAGTATACGGTACTGTATATCCAGATACCTTGTGGCAGCTCACCCCTGATACCGTCACATTTTGTAACAGCCTAGGTCATTTATGGTGCTCCACACCTAGACTCAATAATACAGGCCCATATACCACTGTTACATACACTGTCCTCTGCAGTGCATAAGGGCACACATGTGTTGTGTAGGTGATGCCCACACATATATGGCCCCAGCCCCACTGTATGTGTGGGGGATACAACAGCAATGGACTAATGGCAGCAATGGCAGTGTGATATACTCACAGCCCACTACAGAACAACCGCCAACAGCATGACATATATGCAAAGCTTGGTATGTAGATGGAGAACAGATGCTGGAACACAGGCACATATGTGGAAGACTGTTGTCATACACTAAGCAAGGTGCTGGTGTTACAGGATAGTCTGCAACATAGCTTTAGTCAGTAAATTGTGGTTAGAAATAGAAATGGATGTAGCCATGTACTGATAGCATGCAGCAGACACACTGCCAGTGTAATATCTGTCAAAGGACCTGTGTAGTGGATGTCAACACATGATAGGCATACCTCTATCCAGAAAGAGGATATACCCACAGTAGTGAGCTATGCAGACAGACTGCATTCCAAGGTACACTAGTGTGTACACACACGCACCCTGTAACATCAGTACTATGCAAAGCATAACACAACTCTACTCACAGTCTGTCTGTAGTTCCTGATCCTCCTAGAAATATGTGGCCGCTTTGAGTGTGCAGGTTCTCCTATAAGAGGTATTGCTACCTGCTGTCTGTAACACTGATGCCCACACACAGGAAGGATGTCCATCACACAGGAAATGTAAAGGGACCACACCCACATGCTGTAGGGATTTATAGTGGGTGGTTGCCATGACAGTGGTAATTGGAAGTAGTACACATGTGTAATTATATATATATATATATATATATATATATATATATATATATATATATATATATATATATATATATATATATATATATATATATATATATATATATATATATATATATACGGCAATCTGGATAACTATATGTACATATATTTCCACCATATGTCCTGGACATGGAGTGCAGCCCTACCGCAGCCCCTATAGTCCCAAAGTCGTAGTGCAAGGGGATGCCAGGTATATATAGCAGGCATATTACTAGACTATTACTACTGTCATTGGGATTGTCTTCACAGACATGGTGTGTGTGGAAGGTGACATCTGCTTATAACATGTGTGCCATTGGCTACTGACAGACATCCTAAGCAAATCATTGTAAAGTACCGCCTCTAGCATGCAATGCCTCTGTGGAGTGCAGCAGAGATATTGGCCACTATATATGGAACTTCGGGCACACCCAGTACAGTCCAGAGGTATACAACTAATCCCTTAGTGCACAACATGTGTACCAGGCCTGACAATATGGATGTAGACAGCCATGTAAATGGGTATAACACAAAACGACTGGTATACATTTGGCACCATAGGTGCTGGATTCACACACTCCTGTCTGGCCTGACACATAATGACTTCTGGTACAGGGGTGCCATGGACACATACTACCCACTAGATATTGACATACATCTGTACAGCATCCCACTGCTGTGTCTGACATACATGACTTTTAAGGGAGGCCTGGCAGCAGAACATCTGGCAAGTATCTGCACATGGCATCCCACTGGTTAAGTACACTAAGCTGGTAGGCATGTAACAATGCACTGTGCAGGCTACAGGCAGACTGGCTCAACACTGGCCTACATCTCATATGGGGGAATGCACATGTACCTGAATAGATAGCAGGTTCAACAGCCATGTCATAGCTCAGGGTAAGATACACCTGTGTGATAGTGCATAACCACAACCAATGTGAACACAGTCACAGCCACATATGGTAAGCTAGCATAATATTACAGTATATCAACTATCTGTTCTACACCATCCTCATATGTGCCACTCACAGAATGACCCTACATATACTGGGCTGCTACACAGTTTGACCTGATGGTAGTCTGTGGTATGGTATGTGTGTGTGTATGGGCCTACAAACATGTACGGCAAAACGGTACCATACAGTGGGGCAGCATGTAACATCTAATAGAAGGGGAGCTAGAACAATGACATCTACCACAGTCTGTACACAGGCTAAAGTACATATTAACAATACACACACTGCCGACATTCACCATCACTACACAGACCTCAGTACTGTACAAACATCCACAGAATGTCCAGCTTATGTCATGAAATATAACTCCTACTGTACATGACATGTGTAGCAATCTGATATATGTCACTGGCTTGTTATCAGATATGATGACACTATTTATGGTGTCCAGCAACTATGCACCACTTCATGCATGACATATGTACAAAGGTTGACAGAGGTGTGGCTGACAGCACATACACAGGGCCAGTATAGACATGTTGCTGTAATAGCCTCATATATTTTCAATTGTAATGGGGTTTGTTGCAACATATGTCCTATGAGGGATATGAAGTCAGTAACTCTCATGGCCTTCACCATCTACAGACTGCAATCCTCACACTACCTTCTGCATTCCACAGGTAGATGCACTGTGGCCAACACATGAAATCAAAGGCACAACACTGCCTAGTCTGCATATGGCCCTGCAGATGGGGATTTCTCATATACATGAAACTGACATGGCAGGCATTGCGACATGTATGACAGACATATCCAGACAAACACTATTAAACCAACATTATTCCAAATGCAGTATAGCAGCACTTACAGTCTGTAGTCAGGTCAGGCACATCCCCCTCCTGTTTGTTTCCCTCTTTCCACAGTGTATGGCATTAGAGTTAAATCCCCAATCCATCTGAGATGCTGTTTTCCAAACAACAGATCTAGTTCCTGCTCACAGTGACTGAAAAGAGCCAACACCACCATGATGTTCCTAGGTATTGGAGTTTGTTTCCATGCAATTGTCTATGGGAATGTTACCACAGCTGTTCCGCATGCAATCAGCTAGGGAAGGGCTACAATTCATGCAGAGGCCATCAGCTGATCATGAGCTTCACTTAAAATACACATGCTGCTGCCTAAGCAAGGCAGGTGTGGGTCTCCACATCCGCCACAGAGGGAGTGGGGAGGCAGGCAGAGGCAAATACATGTCAGGGAGGGGTGGAAGAGTAAAACTGAAACATGTTTTTGTCACACACCTACCAGCACAAGGTATCAGACCTCTGATAACTATGTAGTGCTATCACAGTTCAATGCAGTTATTGTATGCACCACATGGGTTGCCTGATGTGGACCATTCAGAACATATATGTGATGGTGAGTGACATCTCCAACAGAGATATGGTAGATATACGGTAGGTGATGTACACGTGCCTGTCTGCATGAACAGGTGCCATTGTCAACACAGGCACACTCACACAGGGACACACACACACATTGACACACTTGGCAGGGCCAGGAGTGCAACTCATCACTAGTGGGATTGCCACAACACATCAATGTGCAGGTATCAATTGCACCACATGGGTCATACAAAGGTTGTATGGGCAAAGAGTATGAGGAAGTGTCAGACATCAGACAGCATGCTTCAGTATGCCCAGGGAGGTTGTAAAGTGTGAATGTGAGCATACGCACCATACAACACACAGACACGAACACACAGGGTGCCAGTTCTGACATGCATGGGTGCATGTCTGCACGGGTGTGTGGTGGTCAACTGTGCCAACAGGCTGTACAAGGGTAGGCGATGGGTATACCTTGGCATCAGGCTACATGACAATGGTCTACATTGAGACTCAGGCCTGTAGTTTCTGCATTTACCCACACAGGTGAGTATTGCATCCCACATCCAGTCACCTGGGTGACTATAGTGTGTGGCCAATGCTGCACATCACATGCCATGTATGTGTTCCTTAGTCCATGACATGGATGGTGTCTGGAATGTGCACACCTCCCACATGCATGTACAGTGACATGTGAAACTGTACCTGAGGTGTCTGGCCCATGTTGTGAACACAGATTATCATCAGATGTGCCAGTCGTGCCCACCTGTGGCAGGAACTGGTAATGGGCAAAAGGTTTACCCTGCACCTACATTGATAGCATGCTAACAGCATTCCCTGATTTCATTGTCATCTGTCCATGCAGGGCATGTTGTCAGGCATGGTATGTCCGTTGTGAGTCACATATGAAGGCACCACAGGTGGTGCAGGTGTTCTTTGGGGAACATGGTGGAGGTGCACTGTCTACATGTATGTGCATGTTGGACATATGAGCAGGGTGACATGCCCTCTGTAGCCCACTGCTATCACTGCACAGTTACTATCAGTGGCCAATATGCAGTGTACTACCACATATTGGCTGTTGCCTAGGCATGTGTGTGCATATGACACATGGGTTGAGTGTGTGCTCTGGGTAATAGTGGGGTTCCTAACTGTCATTGGCTGGCCTTGATGTCACATGTATGCGTATGGCTTTGCACCACAGCCTCTCAGCTAATTTACATATGTTATCCCTGTATGGTTGACATTGTGATATATAGTAGGGCCACCATAAAAGAAATAAGCAAAACCCCTCCACATTGCCCGCACTCACCTATACACAGGATACAAGTTACAAACACACACCTGTCATGTCTGGGAGTAGAATTCCTATAGGACTAGTTTATTATTCTGCAGCACTACGCAGTTATAGCATGCACTATGGGCATTACTGGTGCATTTCTTTCCCAAAGTTGTATTTCACAATGAATGACATCAGCAGGATTACCAAAGTATGGCATTTCAACTGTACTGCAAGTGACTAGCCTAAAATGCACTGCTCTCTACATAGACAGTGAAACACACACAAAACATCCACAACTGACATGCGTGGGTATAGAACCCCAGATCAAAGTCTATATCACCTTAAGACATAGAGCTATTATAGGATGCACCACAGGGATTACTAGAGAAAAACATTCCCCAAAGGTGTATTTCACAATGAATGACATCAGCAAGATTACCAAAATGGGGCATTTCAACTGTACTGTGAGTGACTAGCCTAAAATGCATTGCTCTCTACACAGGCAGTGAGACACACACAAAAAATCCACAACAAACATGTGCGGGTATAGAACCCTTGACCAAGGCCTATAGCACACTACAGCATTTACAAGTCACACCACAGGGATGACTCAAGACCTTTTTCCCCAAAGTTGTATTTCACAATGAATGACATCAGCAGGATTGCCATAGGAGGGCATTTGAAATGTACTGCGAGTGAGTAGCCTATAATGCATTGCTCCATAAACAGACAATGAAACACACACAAAACATCCAGAACTGCCATGGAACCTTACAACAGTTCTAAATCACACTACAGCAGTACACAGTTACAGGACACACTACAGAGATTACTGAGCTACAACCTTCCCAGAGGTGTATTTCTAGGTGGGTGACATCAGCAGCCTTGCCAAAGTTGAGTATATGAATTTTAAGGAGTGTGAGTAACCTTAAAAGCATTGTTCTTTGCTCTGTCAGAGACACAAAGTTGCCAAGTCTGATGTTAGAACATATATCTAACTACTTTATCACACTACAGCAGTGCACAGTTACAGGGTGCACTACAGAGAATATTGTATCATGATTTTCCCAGAGGTGTATTTCTAGGTGAGTGACATCAGCAGCCTTGCCAAAGTTGAGTGTATGAATTGTATAGAGTGTGAGTAGCCTAAAAAGCATTTCTTTCTACACAGTCAGACACACACACTCACCAAGTCTGAGGTTAGAACTACTACTTAACTAGTTTACCACTACAGCAGTTATGGGACACGCCATGGAGATTACTGAGCTACAGCTCTCTCAAAGGTGTATTTCACATTGGATGACCTCAGCAGGCTTGTCATAATACTGCTATGGGGAGGGTGGTGTGTTCATGTGCCATAACCCATTCATGTAGGAGTTGACATGACACATGCGGGCTCACACGGGGTCATATGTCACAGGTACGTGTATACAGCTACTAGAAGACTACTTCCTTGTACAGTCATGTTGCACAGCTGGCACGTGCACCACATAGTCTGTCATGCTGACAGATACTGGTGGCTAGTATCTGCAGTGAGTGACATTTTCACCTCATGTGTTTGGGGCCCTTTGGCTATGTGTTGGGTGGGACAGGCCCGGATGGCTCCTTGTCACAGTCACTCTCTTCCACACATTGATGTCCATCTACCTTTGGCTTATTATAGTGTGTTGTCCTTATATATATGTCTGTATTCCTATCCACTGTGTGTGCAAGGCAGGAGTGGTGCATACTGACGTGTGTGCACTAATAACTGCAACTGCCAGATATGTCTGGCCCACTGGTATTTGCAGACATGGCCTTCATGTGTTTAAGTGTGTGAGCATGCCAAGTATGGCCATCTATATTGCATGTGTGTATCAAGTCCAGGTAGTTTGTAATGTGGTGCTAACCTTTGTGTCATACACCGACAGGTAGCATGCTGGGTCTACAGGGTATCCATCGGTCGTTTGGCATCAACTGTTGCTACATTTCTGCATAGCGGGGGGGGGGCACCTGACTGTTTCTACATTTCTACACAGGAGTGGGAGACACACCTGATTGTTACTATAAGTGTACATAGGATGGAGGGGCACACCTGACACTTTTACACATTTGCTAGGACTGTACTGGTATGTCGGGTACTCCATTTCAGTCTGTAGTCTTACCTATTGTGCTGTCTGGAGGCATACCAGTGTACTACAGATCTTAGCTTTAACTACCTACATATTAGTTTCTAACTGCCTAGCCTTCACAACTTACATCCAACTGCCTGGCCTGCTGTAGTCTGTCTGTGTAGGCCTGAGGGAGGGGTTACCCATAGGTCTCATTCATAGGCCATAGTACAGCATTTGTTTGTGTTTGTCTACACCTGTCCTGCTGGCTGTAACTGTTGTTGGGTATGTGACCCCCCCAACTGGCATGTGTGAGTCATTTAACTTGTGGGTGTCCCAGTATTGAGGGTGGTGCTGCAGGGCTGCCTATATCGGATGCCCATAGTACACTCCCTATACATGGTTGAGAACAGGTAGTGTCATGCTTGGCATCCTTTTTACTGTATGTGTGAGTCAGAGAGAGGTGTCATTCCCTGGTTCCCTACTGTATCAGTGCATGTGCTATGAGTTGCCATTTTGTCAAGGCCAGGGTGTACTGAGATTGTCTCTTTCTGCCTACTGGGACAGGCTCAGGTTGTTCCTCCTCTGAGTCACTCTTTGCCTGTGCAGGCCTTGGCAATGGTGGGGGACAGTGTGGTCCTGCTGCATGCTGTTCCTGCTGCAGCTGTTTCCGCAGGATCATATTGTGTAGCATGGAACATACAAGGACAATTTGGATACATGTAGTTGGTGAGTACTGCAAGGCTCCACCAGATGTGTCCAAGCACCAGAACTGTGACTTGAGCATCCCAAACACTCACTCTAGTATGATTCGTGTTTGTGTATGCGCCTCATTATGGAGTTCTTTTTCGGGTGTGTGTGCATTTCTTATGGGTGTTATCAGAGATGGCTCCAGTGCATATCCAGCTTCCCCCACTAAGTGATCATTTGGGATGTCCCCATTGCCAAATGTCTGGTATAGCTGCATCAGATGCCAGATGTGGGAATCGTGGTAGCTTCCAGGGCAGTCAGCACACACATTCATTATTATTCCCTGGGCATCACACATGACCTGGCAGTTGATGAAGGGGAACCCCTTGTGGTTGATGTAGACCCTACCCTGCTCACCAGGTGGTGCATTAATGCATATGTGCGTGCAGTCTATTGCACCCACTACCTCAGAGTATTCTGCTATTTGGTGGAAGAGATGCATATTGCTGGCCAATGCCTCATGGGTGATGGTGAAATATACGTGCTCACTGACATGTGCTGACATGGCATCCAGGAACTGGTGGAGTACCCTGGATGCTGATACCTGTGAAATCCCCATTATATCCCCAGTTGGCCTTTGAAAGGTACCTGTAGCTAGTATTCTTTAGCCTACACATACCTTGGTATCCACTGGGATGGGTTCCCCTCTGTTAGTTTTGTGTGTGAGGCGTGGCCGGCACAGCTCAACAATTTGCTGTATGAGGTCCCTGTCCACCATATTGCTCTCCACTATCTCCAGCTCATGTAGCCCTTGAAAGGGTACCCTGGGTCTGTACACTCTTCTCTGTCTCCTCACTGTGGGTTGCTCAGCAGCATCCACATCCTCACCACCCTCAGCCTCTTGCACATGCTGGTTTATGATAGCAAAAGCAGCCCCTAACATTATTTCTCTTGCTTTCGTTTTGTTAAATTTCCCCATTTGTATATACCGGTGATGCAGAGTTTTTGGGAAAAAAAAGGGGGAAAGGTGTTTGCATAGTTTATAGTGGTGTGCTGGGCTGGGCTGCTCTACTGCCTGTGTAATTGGCTGATTCTGATGCATTTCACCTGTCAGCTAAGCTAGTTCTCCTTGATTACCTCCCTACTGTTGTTTTCCCTTCTCATTGCCTCCCCTGTTTAAGCCTGCGTGCGACCACGCAAACGGAGTGCTCAAATGTGCACAGAGCTGCTATTTCCTGGTTTAACTTCCTTTTTCTTCCTGTAAAACCTGGTGCATGGTGCACACAACTGCTTACACTATGTAAAGAGTGCTAGGCAGGTTTAGACACACACCTAGCTTAGCTGTGCTATGCTAGGAACAATCCCAAGCCACAGGGCTACAATCCTCTTACAGTATGCCTGACACCCCCACATGATGTCACCTATATCCTAGTCTTGCACCCAGCTATTTATACTCTTACACTCTTGAGACCTGCCTCACACCCTGGGGAAATCTGAGATTCACCATCCTC
Source organism: Protopterus annectens (assembly GCF_019279795.1). Classification (NCBI taxonomy): domain Eukaryota; kingdom Metazoa; phylum Chordata; order Ceratodontiformes; family Protopteridae; genus Protopterus; species Protopterus annectens. The sequence continues at coordinate 75,430,414 of NC_056731.1, forward strand.
ACCCTCATTTGCATAGGATTGCCTGCTAATGCATAGTTACATGTCCCACACTGAGCTTTCCCCCTTAGCAACCATTACTCACTGGCCAGGTTGTCTTATGCCTGCCATTGGCTTGCATGGCATAATACTGCTTTTAATTAAAATGCTTATTTTAGGTTTATTTTATTATTTTCCCTCTGATCCCATTTGCGCGCCACTACCCTATGCTTAAACAGGCATGATCGGCGAAAAAAAAAATAAGTTTTTTTTATTTTTTACACATTTTGCAATGCCAATAGCCTTCTATTTGGCCATTGGCATGCTTCATCAATGATATGCAGCTTTTATTTGGAGCGGTCATAGCTCCGTTTTGTAGTTTGCAGAAATGTACTCGGTTACTAACCGAGTACATTTCTGCACACTGCACTCGTCCTGCACGGACAGCTGACGGCTTCCTGGATCACATATTACCCTCATTTGCATGTTTTTTACCTGCAAATGAGGGTAATTTGCATACAGGAGCTCAGTCAATGCAGGATTAGTCTAAGAGCTCACGTGCACATCCCAGGAGCTCGTTCCTGGATCGCACGTCAGCCATATTGCCGAAATTAGCTCTTAGACTAATCCTGCACGCTATAAAAGGCTTCGGAAATCCAGGGGACTGTGTTTACTGGGACTCATAAAATTTGGTTTAAGACCTAGAACCTAAAGAATACTACCACTATAAAAGTAGCTGTACTTCTTTCGTAATCTCTATGGTTCCAGAGATGAATATTTGTTTGAAACATGAGGACATTATTTGATTCAGGCTTAGGCTCTGCCCATTGGAAGTTATAGTGCAAAGTTCCTGAGTTTCACTCGAGTGAATGAGTTTGCCTTATGAAAAAAAAAAACTTTAATTCTTGAAAACAGTGTAACAGACCACCATCTGCCTGCAGTACCTGTGCTTTAGATCACAGTGAGTAGGTTTAAGATGTTTCTCCATCTGCCTTGTATCTGTAGTCTGTGTGGTGTTTTCAGTTCTAGGACATCCTTCCTACGGGAATCAGAACTATTGCCCATCATTTCATAGGTTCATAGGTGTGTACTAGGCTAATGGCCCTGGGGCCTTTACAAGCCTAGCCCATCGAAGTGCCCTGGCATTGTGCCGCCCGTCGTTGAATTTTAAATACAAGCAGACTAATGTGATAGCTCTTCATAAAAATGATGCTGGGTTGTGTTACCCTCAACTTTAGAGATGACTTCTCAAGACAAAGCCACTAATCTCAGAGAGTTACCAGCTACTGACATTAAACAGAAGAAAGACACACATAGCCTACAGAAGCCCTGAGAGGTGACCCATATACAGAACAGTGGAGATGCTCAGAGTCTGAAAACCGTCAAAATCACAAAAAACAAAATTGCAGTGGAGGCAAAACTAACTTGCTTAGAAACAATACAGAACAGATAGTTGCTGAACATGAAGCCACTAAACTAAATTGTAGTGAGGAGCATTTTCATGCTATAAATGGCCATGGAACATCTCTTGATTCATAGGTTAGTACTAGACTAACTGCCCTCATGGGCCATTTTTAGCCTAGTCAATTACCCCATGTGAGACTCAAACGCTGCACCTTGTGTTTCGTAGATAAGCATCTTAACCATTACTCCAACCCCACATGCCACCATTTGAAAGGAAACATCATTAAGAAATGTGAAACTAGACATGGTATTTGGCACTTTTTACAGAAAGCCTTGCACAAACTGTTAAGTCAGCAAGAAAAGTCCTCACAGCAGAGGACTAGGTAAGACATAGGTCAGATATGGTGATATGCATGCCACCAACAATATGAAAATATTGCCAAGTGCTGCCACAACCACACTTCACTTTATAGTAGAGATAGCTCTCTGGTATCAAGTTTATCGGAATGTCAAAGTGAGATTAGCTGCCCCACAGTGCTCATTGTCACAGATCTGAAGTTCGGGGAGTGGTCATGTGGCTTAGTAGCTCACAGCTGTCCTTGATGGATTTTTAGAGGTGCAGTACAAGGGAATGGGTGAAGTGGACATTGCCAACTTGCTCAGAATGTAGGCGACCATGCCTCATTGTTATAAAAAAGAGCTAAGTAGAGATAGGAGAGAACCTTTGCAGACAGGACTGTCAGAGAATGGACTCCCTTGTTAAAGAGGGAGAAGTTTACCTTTCAATGAGAGAGATGGACTGATATGTAAAATAGGCACTCTGCAGCTTTGCAAAAATTACATTTGTGAAGTCTGAGTTCTGGCAGACATAGAAAACATGACCAGGAAGTTTAAAATGAACTGAATTGTGAGTTTTTTTCAGGTAATAAAATTTAGGTAGGTGCTGAAAGTGAAGTGTAAGTGTAAGTAATGTGCAACATGCATTTTATTAGAAAAGACTTCTGGGATGGTGTAGTGGGATCACTATAAATACATCTGTAACTATTCTTATAAAACAGGACTTCCAGTGTACTCACATTCTACGAAGGGCATGTGCTTTATGATAGTGCTACTTGCTTATAATAAACATTTCAGTTATGTACTGCTATTAAACTAGCTCAGCTCAACAAGTTTGTGTGCATTCTGCACATTCACAGTAACCCAGTCTAAAGCCAGTCAGAGCACATGTGATGTGGTAGCAAAACATGTTTTTGAACTTAGTCTCTCACCAAATGTTTAGATAAGATCTCAAGAAAGCATTAACAGGTGGAATTGAAAGTAAAAAAATGGGATTATTTGTTTTAATTGGTAATGCAGATCATTGATACACCTGATCAGATGTGATTTATTATCTCAGAAAAGGTATAATTTTCAACATTACTGTTTCAAGCTGCTGAGTCATTCTATTACTACATCTATCTGGTTAGCAAAGCAGCAACATTTAATTTCAATAAGGGTCTTTTATACAATATTTTCCAAGGAATTATACCAATATCAAATTCATGCTTACACCGTTCCAGTTACATACACACACACACACACACACACACACACACACACACACACACACACACACACACACACACACACATCCAAGAATGATATCATTAACTGATTTTATTTTATACATCATTTTATTGGAGGAAATCATTTTCCTGTACTTTTGCTTTTCCTCAAGTAGTAAATAAAAAAAAGGCAGCAAATAAGTTTATGCTGCAGTGCTGTTTAATTGCAACATTCCTAGATGAAAATATCCTTCACAATTCTTTACCCTTGATTTATTAATAGCATTTGAAACCTTTATCTTTATCTAGTCCTGAAGCCTAGCTCATTCACTGAAGAATTTTTTTCAATCATTCTTTAAGCTGTTCCACCTTACACATTCAACAGTAAGTCTGAGTGTGAAAATATTATTGTACATTTTCACCTTCAAATGAAATGTGTTGTTGTTGTTGTTGTGTCTTTCGGCTTAACCTGGTTAGGGGTCACCACAGCGGAACTCCGGTCTGCTAATGTTTGGTAGTGGATTTTTACGTGCCGAGTTACCAGCCCTGACGCACAACCTTCAACGAAGGCACGCCCATTCACTCATGCCTCCACACAGAAGACGCTCTAACTGAGAATCGAACGGGATAATGTCTTGCTGTGAGGCGACAATGCTACTACAGCACCACTACCGCGGGTTATGTAATGGTATGAATTTACTTAGTCCATCAGTGCATCTGATTTCAATCATATCCATGCCTATTTATGAGTGACTTTGTCCACTGCTACCTCATAATACACCACCAGAGTTAGTTTTGCAGCAGAAAAAAAGTTGCACCCACTGTTAAGGCACTGCCAGTCAATGGTGCAGGAGGAGTTAGACACACCCATTCATAGAGCACTGCCAAAGTCAATAGCAGCAGAAAAGAGCCACACATACTGCAGTGTTGGAGGTTCAGCTCAAGTGCTTAAATCCACGTTCCCAACCAATTCCTGCAACTCTGTGAATTGTCTCTCAAAACTTTGGTCACCATTTTTACAATCAGGATTTTCTTCTTTCTACATCAGTGGCTTATATTTTCTTTCTATAAAAATAAAGTAGTCAAACAAGTTACTGATCATGAAGTATCTTTATTTTCCATATAATTCAAAATAATATATTCAACAATTCATTAAAGAACATCTTCTGCAAACAGCTCTTGGCATTTATGACAGAGACGCTGATTTATGGGTTTCAGAAAGTGAAATTCTGTTATCCCAAGATGAAATCCAGTAATTATATTCAGTTTTTCATTTTTACCATAATTTCATTATCATTTTTGACTATAGGATCATAGGAAGTTACTAGTGTATTCGCCCTGAGGCCCTTATAAGCCTAGCCAAGAATTTAGCCCATGTTCCAACAATTCAGCACCGTATGCCACTGTCCAGCAGGGACACAGGTGGAATCCCAAGAGTGTATTTTCTGTTCCCCATCCAGTTATCCAGGTTGCGCTTAAAAAGGTTTAATGAGGTACTCTGATTTACGTGGAGAGGCAGTCTATTCCACAAATGGGGGAGTCTGTGGGACACAAATCTGTCTCGCCAACAGGGCCTAGTGATTTCACAGACCACGTTAAGGTCCTGTGTGTGGGTTACCTGAGTGGAGCTTGACTTGCGGATATGCAGCAATCCCATCAGGGCGGGGTCTGAGATTGCTTTGTATGCCAGACAGAGGTCAACTCTGAGGAGTGTGTAAGAGACTGAGTAGAGGGACAGTGCTTTTAGCCTGTCTGTGTAGGGTAGATGATTGAGGCCCTGGATTCTCTGGGTGAGGAACCTCTCTGGTCTCTCCAGCTGCTGCATGTGCTTTGTGAGGTACATGCCAAAAGGAGTATTGTATTCAATAATGGGTCTTATAAGGGAGGAATACAGGAATCTTAAGACCACCTTGTCGGTGGATGAGATACCCTTACTAATGAGGTGGGCCATATAGAAACCTTTCCATGCAACAGAGGCAATATGGTGGTCAAAAGTCAGTTTGCTATCAACCTGGGTGCCCAAGTCCCTCACGACTGCGTGCTTAGTACCTTATTATCAATGTGATAATTTGTGGGGATGTCACTCTCCCCAAAAGAGATGAGGATGCATTTTTTGTCATTCAGTTTGAGGCCATGTTTCTGGCACCAGTCATTTGTTTGGGTGAGACCCTCTTGGAGGATGTCCACATCACTAGGGGAATTGATGACAGTAGCCAGCTTGCAGTCATCTGTAAACTTGGTCAGCCAGAGCCAACTGGATTTGGCCTGCACCTCTGAGAAGTACATCCCAAACAGCAGAAGCCCCAAGACCAGTCCTTGTGGTACACCCCTTGTTACAGGTCTACTACTTGTGGTGGCTTCCCCTATTTTGAGTAGGTGGGTTCTATCAGTGAGTTAGTTTGCTACCCATCTGGCAACATATGGATTGATGCCAGTTGAGAGAGTTTATCTATTATACCTGAGTGGGGAATAGTATCAAAGGCTTTGGCCAGGTCAAGGTAGGTGGTGTGCACCATCTTCCCCTCGTCTATAGCCTTGGTGACTGTCTCAAAGAAGTGGACCAAATTTAACTGACATAGCCTTCCCTTGAAAAAAACAAACTTTGTGAGATCGTGTCTGGATGTTGCTAATGTCCTTGTTTATGAGGTCCATGATAATCCACTACATGGCCTTGCAGATCAGGCTAGTTAGGCTGATGGATCTATAATTTCCTGGATCAGTGGATGTTCCACTTTTGTGCAAAGGGATGGCAGTAGCTGTCTTCCACTCAGCTGGGATGAAGCCATTACTCAAGCTTTGGTTGAATAGCGTGCCTAATGGTGCTGCATGTTCCTGCCTGAGTTCATGTAGGATGCAGCCTGGGATGTTATCAGGTCCCATGGAGGCTGCATTTTTTGCCTTTGGGAACCAGTGATGACTTGCTCCCTAGAGATAAGGGGAGGGGGGGCAGGTACTGGGGATGTCCTGTTTTACTGATGGGGGGGTAGATGAGTGAAGTTTTTACTGAGCCTGTCTGCCGGTTGGCTATATCTACAGCATTTGTGTGTGTGTGGTGTCCTTGGCCACCAGTTCTGAGCAGAGTTGGGTGCTTCCCTTGAGATTGCAGACATATGTGAAGACAACCTTATGATTGTCTTTAGTAAATGTGGCCAGTTTGGATTCAAAGTTTGCATTAGATGATTTCACTAGTGCTCTTATTTGCCTGTTCAAGCTAAGGAGAGACTGCTTCCAGTTAGACACCTGCTCCTTCTTGGTCCTGGACAGCAATTTTTTTTCCTTATTATAGAGTTTATTTATTGTAGTTGCCCGCCAGACAGGTTTACTCTTCCTTGAGGAGGATTATTTCATCCTGTCTGGTATTCCTGATTCCATGCAGCTATATAAATGCTCATATAGTATTTTGGTGTAGGTTTGGATATATGTGCCAGTTCCTATGAAGGGGGAAGGGGCTGTGAAGCTGTTTATACCTTCCCTCAGGAGGTTGTAATCAGCTTTGGAGAAGTTTTTTTGTTTAACCCTAGCTGGGGAGGGGGGGGTCAGGGGAGATTGTGAGTTTCAAAGTGACTGCTTTGTGGCTGGATCTTACCCGAGATCATGACACTGTAGGGGTGCTGCAGTGGTTATTCATGTTGGTTAATACCAAGTCCAAGATGTTTTCACCTCTTGTGGGGGTGTCAACCAACCAGCCCAAGGCATTTGCATTAACAAAATCAAGGACTGTCTGGGCATTTGTGTTTTGACATGAGAATTTCTTCCAATCTATGGTTGAATAGTTAATGTCACCCAGGATCAGGGTAAATGGTTGAATCTTGATAGATTTGAAGAGGTCCAGATAAGTGGAGTGGGCATCTTCAGTCAGAGTCGGAGGCCTATAGCTAGCTATGGTTTGAATAGGGGTCTTGTCAATTGTTAACTGCACTTGGAGTGTTTCCTGTGCATCACACTGTTTGACCAGCCTAGATGAGTGTATGGCTTTTATACATATATTGCAAGTTCACCTCCTTTTGTTTTGCTGCCCATGATTTAGGTTCTGAATGAATGATAGGATGAGTAATCTGGTATGGCTGGGGTGCTATTTGCAGCTTTGAACTAGGTTTCCTTGACTGCACAAATGTCAGCTTCTTCCAGGGTTAAAAATACTTGCAACGAGTGCAGTTTCATGTTTAGACTCCTATCATTTAGCAGCATGACGTTTAATTTATGGTTTGATGAAATTTTCATGTTGGTAGTTTTGACCTCATGGCATTGCCTAAAAATGGCACTATGGGGGAGGAAAGAGCCTTTTCCAGGAGCCTGAAGCCCAAGAGAGACAGATGCAGGCCATCTCTGGCAAAGCATCTTTGTTTGTCAATCATGTTATCCCAGGCTGTCAGATACTGAAGCCCCTTGGAATGACACCAGAAACTAAGCCAGTTGTTAAAGTCATTCATTTTCTGTTTGTACTGAGGCATCATTGTGGGTGACGGTAGAATGCTGCTTAAGGCTAGGAACATACTGCCTGGGACACATACTCAGTGAGCTCAATCATGTCTCTCTTCATATAGTCCAGGGAGGTACGTCTCAAGTCATTCACACCAACATGGACTATGACAGAGTCATAACAGTACCTGTTGACTACACATACATATATAAAAATTAAAATATTAAAATATTAAAATATGCACAGAGCAGTTAATAAATCAAGGTTAGAGTATTGTAAGTAATAAAAATTAGAAGGATCAGGTGTTCAAGTGAATGAGGGTTATGGTCTAAAATGCCAAATTCTCAGTTTCTTTCAGTACAGACAGTCTAACTTTAAGATTTACCAGCATTTTTCTGGAAAATGGGAAAAAAATCAGTGTAAACACACACATAGTACAATAAAGTGATTGAGAGGAAAGAACTGTAGATGAACAGGCTGAGAGTAGAGCCTGCCTCTGGTAGGAAAGACTGTCTGGAGAAGCTGAAAAACAAATTTCATTGGGCAGAGGAAATGTGGAACAGTATAAAATAAATACAGTCTTGGTAACCTTTGACCTGCAAATATCCAATTAACATAAAGAACTGTAGACAGAAGGAAACTAAATTAGATAAGATATAATGCATTTTCAGTTAATTAATGTCACATGGTTTGGAGTTTATGTATGAAATCAAGGGGCATAAAGCAGACCATTCCTAGTACAGTGCTTTGACCTACATAACAATGACTAAGCAAAGTCAATGACTTGCACAGTTGATCTTAAATATTATTTGCAGAAACTCTGAGCTACTGAGTGCTTTTACACTTGAGAGGCAGATGCAGTTTCAGTTTACCGAGTCCATGGAGATGAAGCCACACACATGGTATGCTCAACATCTATATAATCAAGCAAACAAATATGCATAGATGTATACTTTACCTAGTGAGAAAGGATTTATTATAGCAATAACCCACGCCTGGGTGTGGGTAATGCTAAATTTACCCATGGTTGGCGTGGTTTGGTCCCGAGTAAGCCCGGACCAAACAAAGCCAACCGTGGGTAAATTTAGCATTACCCACACCCAGAAGTGGGTTATTGCTATTATACCATGACATTATTTAAGAAAAGAAACTATTACTTTTCTTAAATAATGGCATAGTATAATGCCTGTTTACTGCCCTTCCGCAGATGTCTGGCATCCGCGGCAGCGCAGTACATCAGAGCTGAGGGCAAAAGCAACGGAGAAAGCAAGATCTCCGTTGCTTTTTGTTTAAGCTATGTTAAATGAGTTTAACATAGTGAGACAGTTTTAAAATAAGCAACGGAGATGTCCGTTGCTTATTTTAAAACTGTCTCTCTATGTTAAACTCATTTAACATAGCGAAACACTAAAAAAAAGCAACGGAGATCTTGCTTTCTCGTTGTTTTTAAAACACTGTATCGCTATGTTAAATGGGTTTAACATAGCGAGACAGCTTTATAATAAGCAACGGAGATCTCCGTTGCTTATTTTAAAGCTGTCTCGCTATGTTAAACCCATTTAACATAGCGAGACAGTGTTTTAAAAAATCGAGTTATACTAATGGAAAAAAGTCCGGGTGACCGGACCTTTTTCCATTAGTATAACTCGATTTACAACGGGCACGCTGGCCAATCAGCATGCACGTTTTGGGGGGGGGGTCATGGTATAATAAGTGTGTATGTGTGTTTGTATTTGTGTGTCTGTATTTGCATTTTTATATGTTATATGCAACCTATCAAAATGCACTTTCCTTGAACTCACCTTTCAAAGTAAAATATATCAAAAGACAGAGTTATAAGAACATGTACAATCTCCATTTAATTGTTCTTTACAAACCATCTGCAATTCCCCAATACACCCACTAACTTAAATACACCAACTCTGGGACTGCACAGTATTGGGGAAAAATAAAACTCCCTTACTCTGGTTTTCTGCAATCACATCAGTATTGGCACTCTTCAATGAACTCAAAGATTAATTTTTATGAATTTATATATAATATGGGTATTTGGCAACTAAAGGTTAAATGCATGTATAGTGCTAAGTGCTATTTCTAATTTAACTGCACTAGTCTGTGAGGAAACTATCATAGAATAATTGCTCTTATTAGAATATCCACTTATAGAAACTGTTAAGCATTACACCAGCACCCAACTGGTAAGATGGCAAATGAATGCAGACAACTAAGTTACATTGCAGGGCAAGTACCCAGATGATATACAAGTAAGTGCTAGATATGTTTTTCTGCATCTAGTGAGGATGCAAATGGCTGCAGTGCATTGTCATATATTCATGTGCTAACCTGTACATTTGGACAGGCAGCTCATTATGTTCTATCAGTGTCAAAATGCTTCCCACAGCTATTTTCTGGAGGTAGGTCACATGTGTGCATATGTGTGTGTGTGTGTGTGTGTGTGTGTGTGTGTGTGTGTGTGTGTGTGTGTGTGTGTGTGTGTGTGTGTGTGTGTGTGTGTGTGTGTGTGTGTGTGTGCATGCATGCGCGCGCACACGCATGCACTTAGGTTTGTGTATGCACATGCACTTAGGTGTATATGTGAGTATGTGTGCATGTGTGTGTGTCTGTGCATAGGTGTGTGTGTGCATGTAACAGTTCCAGGCAGATATATGAGAATACCAATTTCAAATATGTATGTCATGCTATACCTGTATTGCTTGACACATCAAGGTAGACTAGGGGTATACATGTACAACAAATGAGCACTGCCTCATGTGTAACATTCACTGATGCCTTGGTGTAATTATTACACACTAATATGGGCATTGTTGTAAGTATTTCTCACCTATATGTAGCATTCATTGGATATACACCAACAACTCTTTTTGCTGAATACAGCTTGTCTTCCTAAGTAGATCTGAGGAGCAATAGGGTGAGCAATAGGTGGCAGATCTTGTACAAAATATAGCCAATATAATCTGTTTATGTCAGCCATCATATCTGCCCAGGCACAACTTTGCTATATGATAAACTACAGTGTAATAAGGCCATAGTGTATTGGTGGCATACATTACACTAGCCCTTGCACAGAATATAGTGGGAGATATTGTATCTCAAGAATACTATTGTGGGAGTGTATTATGTAATAGCAGAGAAAATCAATGACTACAGTGACAAGCTATGCATATGTGTTTGTGTAACATATGTTATAAATGGACAAAATAAAAGAAACAGAACAATCAAGCCACAGCAGACACAGGACATAACGTGTCAGTTCCCCACATGCCAGAGGCAGCAATGCCCTTTCTCCACACTCTGTGTTTCTTCTTTGAGAATGAAGCATCACAGAATATGAATTATGGTGTCTAAAGAAGGGCAGTTTAACTGAGTTACATAGCAAAACAGTATATTGTTGCTTTACCTAAACCTTTTAAAAAGAAAAGACTGCCTAGTTTATCTTACTGAATTGTCTTCCATGAAACAAAATAATCCTCATGAAAAATTACTCCAAATTTGCAAATCTGCAGTTTATTATATGGTTTCACTGTTAAATGACACAATACTGGGGATTCAATAAACTCCATGTAGGCTTAGTGCAATGCCTACACTGTTTACATGTTAGTTTGATGAGCAGCAGTGCTAACTGCACATGATACATGCCATGCATTGCACTTACATGGATAAATGTGAGATTTTGTGATCAGCAACAGTGTTGCTGGCCAGGAAACCATGTAAAGCAGCATGAACATATTCAGACATGCAGACATGTTTACCTGCAGGTAAACGTGTTCTGCAGAATTGCACAGACAGCCACAATGACTACCAGGGTTTAATTTAAGGCAATGAATACATTACTAACACATAATCAGAAAATGTACTCAGTGCAAAATACAATACAAACATGTTTTTACCATAAAGAAATAAAGGACTGGTGATAATGATCAAGGGTACATAGACTGCATTATAAAGACAGTAGTCTGCGGACATGTGTGCACTGAAAAGGGCCACAGAGAAGAATGGTAGGAATGAAGAATGGGCAAGTGGACAAGGGAAGCATGGTCATGTACACCGGATAAGGGCATGTCAATGGACATACACCCCAAAGACAAGACATTTGTAGCATGAAGATAATCACATATGTACATAATACAGTACATACTGCTGACTAATCCTCCTGTTTGGGTTTATTCATATCATCACACAGTTAATTGTATACTATGTGACTCTCAGACAAGGTCACATACCAGTGGAGATGATTTGTTGTGATATGAGCAACCTGACATGATCACTGGAGAGGACATATAGCAAGGATGGTATATACAATAGGGGTGTGTGCATATTGTGAAGATGTGCCAAAAGAGTTGGTTGAATATGAATGTAATGTCAGAATAGGTCTCTACAAATTGGGACACACAGCAACAGGCCCATGGACAACAGTACACAGAATCATGGACAATATCAGGATAATACCACCATTAATCTGTGGCATTGATATACTATATGTGATTGTGAGCTATTAACATATTTTGCATGAACACAGTAGTACCATTTCAATTATATATCAAAAAATGACAACTTTTGGAAGGTGTAAGCGGTACACTGTTACACCTGTATTTTAACTTAGGAGAAATACTGGATAGTTGAGAGATTTGCATGACACATATATATGCCACAATCCACACTTGCATGAATGTAACCCATGCCATAAATGTTGTCAATGAGCTGTGTATTTACTGGATGCATCACAGGAAGATGTATCACACATGCATGTTGTAGAACACCTTGAAGAGAAGTCTGCGCTGTCAACTCCTAATGGGTAAGCATTACAAAGAATACTTATGTAGGAACTAAAAGATGTGTTAAAGCTCACTGTGGTAAAATATACTTGGAAAATGTATTCTACTTACTATCTACTTGAGTACACAGGTCACATACCACTTGGTCTGCTGACAGGGGTGTGCTGTCAATATTGTAATTAGCTTGTGTATTTGCTTTTAAAAAGGAAATGATTATGCTTTTTGTTCATCTGGTGTGTCTCCATGGCTCTGACAGCAATCATTTATGTGTGTTAATACTTTCTGCATGATATCAATATCATTCTTGGATTTAATGACTGTCAACAATGTGCAGTCATCCACAAAGCTGGTTAGACAAAGAATGTGCACATTTCTCTTGAGTTATGACACTGAAATACTAAACAGAAAAGGGAATAGTACAGAACCCAAGGTATGGACCTGGTCGCTGGACTCTAGCTTATGGTGACTTTACCTACTTCAACATTTGTGTCCAGTCTGTGATCCATTTGTTTACCCACTTGGTGACATTTTGTGTTTATGCCCATTTGAGGCAGTTACATGGAAGCTGCGGTGGTGCAACGGTTAGCATTGTCGCCTCACAGCAAAAGGTTCTCCTGTTCGATTCTCGGCTGGAGGGCCTTCTGTGTGGAGTCTGCATGTCCTCCCCGAGGTTGAGTGATGTTAAAGACATTCAGGTAGGTGCGAGCGTGAATGGGCGTGCCTTCATTGAAGGTTGGGCGCCGGTCTGGCAACTCGGCACTGTAAAATCCACTGCCACGGACCGGAGTTCTGCTGTGGCAACCCCTAACTGGGAAAAGCCGAAAGAAGACTACTACTCTGTAGTACCTAAGTACGGATTTGTGCCAGATGCCCTGGCCAGGTCATTTTATGTGGGATGACAGTCATTTCCTCATGCCTGCTTTTGGTGACCTTCTTGAAGACATCAACCAGATTTAACAGACATGATGTAATCTTAACAAATCAAAAATAGTTTGTTTCGCAGTCAGGAGATTACCTGTGTCATTTTTGATAGTCAGTGATGAGTCACTGGTCTGCCTCACAGATGTGTTGACTCAGGCTTATGATTCTATAAGACCCTGCATCAGGTGATGGCCCCCCTTTGTTCAGACAGATGACTGTTGCTGTACACCCTTCTGCCAGAGCATAGGCAGTCTGGAGGCTGCATTTAAGTAGGGGTCCAATTGAGTCTGCTAGGTCAGGGTTTACGTCATGGTATAGTCAACCTGGGATGTTGTCTTTGGCCATTGATGTGGTGTTTTTAGCCTTAGAGAGTGCACAAATGAGCTTATCTCCTGAGAAAATAAACCAAGTAATGTTTGCGTGTATACATTTGCTGATGGCCAATGTGGATGGGGGGAGGTGAAGTGTGAGACAAACTGTCAGATAGCAGACTGTCTATTTTGTCTGGATGTGTATATCTGATGGCATCCACAAACAGCTCTGCAGTTAATTGTGTATTTCCCTTAACATTTCCCAATTATTTAAATAAATGATTTGTGACAACATCTCCAAATGTAATCTTGGTTATACATCACATGCCACACAGTGGAACTCTTTACACAGTCCTACAACTCTGACATTGTCATCCAATTGCATCAATTGCACAGCATATGCCTATATGTTCCTCATTTGAAACCTGTGTTTGAGTGGCCTGATACCATATATGGACACATTATAAATGATGGTTGTGGCTCGTGTTACTGACATACATGATGATAGTCACACACTGGTGCTGCTGACTACTTAAATAATCCTTCAAAATAGCAGCACATTTGAACATACAATGAATTCCAAAAGGTTGCAACTGAATGAAAATGTGATATTTTTGTGTATATCATAGCATTACAACATGTGGATGAAAGAAGACTTATGTGCCCATGTAATCATTATGAATTGATACTGATGTATGTCACAGAGTATTTAATGATGTAGGTATACACATGCACACATATGCCATACTGCAGGTGTCACTGTGATGGTTGACTGAGAAATGCATAGAATGTTGATGAGCTTCACTACAAAAACACATGCCTTACTAATCCAACAATAAACATATTATCATCCCATGTCAACCATTCTCAGGAGGCATATTACTACAACTGTTAAGGAAAGAACTTTTAGTCAAATTGCAGCAGTAGTCATGAAAACATTACCTGATATTACAGATTGTAATACCTTGTTGTAATATCTTGTAGGCCTATTGTACAACCACACTTAGCACATATTGATGACAGCAACATTGATATGTGAAATGTTCATAGGGTCATAAGACATTATGAAGCAAACAGCCAACATAACATAAAATCCTATGCATTATTATACCATTTAAATCAAACTACCTGTATCTATATGATGAAGGATAGCAAGGCTATGTGGATATGTGTGTATTTGTTTACTTGCATTACAAACTGATTTTCTCTATATGTGACATGTGCACCCCCATGACAGAATTAGCAGTCACACATGCAGTGATCCAGATATGGCTTTCAGAGGCTCATGGAAGGACTCTGCTTAATGATGTGTGTATGCATATTTGAGATGAGGACACCCTCTACTCCTCTGTAGGGAGAATAATATGGCCAGAGGGAAAAGGAGGATGGTGGATACATGGAGCTATGTTACAGGATCTCCTAAGTGGTAGTGAAATGAAAAGCAATCCATAGGTGCTCAGAGGTGTCCTGTGTCTGGCATATAAGGCCATCTAAGACTCAGCCTTGATGGAATTGCTGCATATCTGTAAGTCAAACTCCACTTGCACAACCTGCATGCAAGGTCTCAACCTGGTCTGCTTCATTGATAGAACTTGTTGGCAGGGTAGATTTGCGTCCCAACGACTCTCACATCTGTGGAATAGACTTCCTCTCTATGTCAAGCAGAGAACCTCACTAACCTTCTTTAAGAGGAACCTGGATGACTGGATGGGAAACAGAAAGTATACCACTGCGAGCCCACCTGTGTCCCTGCTGGACAGGGAAAACAGGTGTTGACTTTGTGGGAACATGGGTGAAATTCTTGGCTAGGCTTTTAAGGTCCTTTGGGCTAATAGCCTGGTATCATTCTATGAAACTATGAATGTATAAGATCATACAATGACTGTAATGTACCACCAAACACACATTGCAGTAAACTGTGTCTGATTTGGACATTATACCTCTGTAGTTATAGAAGCTGAATTTCATACAGTATAACACTACCAGCAAAACATATGTCTGAAATTTACACTGTCACATTGCATGTTATACAGTATGAAAACATCATTGTATTCAGAGAAGAAGATGTTCAGAGGAGTGTCTGGCATGGATATGGAGACAGATCTCTGTGTAAAATTGTCTTCAAACTATTATTTGAATGCATACACTCTTAAGTTGCCAGCTGTCAGATTAGAACCCCTAAATATCTAGTTTCAGAAGATGTAGATCACAATACTTAATGCTATTGCCACAGGACAAGGTTGACTTGAATACTGCTGCAGCACAAGTTTGACTTGAGCACTGTCAGAGTGCATCTTATATGGGATGACATCATCAGTGTATGCTACAAAATGATGTTCAGAGGCATTTCTGACACAGCTGTGGACTCACATGCCATTCTAAAATTGTCAACATACTGATTGTTGAATGAACACACACACCAGTTAACCACAGTGAGACTACAATACAGAGTACAATACATAATTTAAGCACCACAGCACAAGTCTGGCTTTCAAACTGTGAGACGACACTTTATAGCTGATGTCATCAGCAGTGTGTGGTGAGAAGAAGATAATAGAGTGTCTCACATGCTGTTCTAAAATGGCCTCTAGAATGTGAACAAACTGAGCATAAACATGTGCACCCATACCAGTTGACTGCAGTGAAGCTAGAATCCCTACCTAAGGTATTATAGAATACAGTACTTACAAATTGCACAGAACAGGTCTGGCTTTCATAGTGTCATACAACAATTTATAGCTGATGGTATAAGCAATGTATGTTTTTGAGAAGAGAGGCCTGTCTGAAAAGGTTGTGTAGGCATGTATGACTGCCAAAAAAATTGTTCTCCATGGTATTTGTTTGCAGACAGTAGAATACAAAATCATATTCTTCTGACTACGCACAAACCAGTTAACTGCAGTGAGATTAGAACACCTACCTAACTAGTTACACAAGCCAGAGAATACAGTATTTAATGCAAGTGCAAAGGCACAAGTCTGACTTTTACACTGCTGCTGGACAATTTTTAATGGATGTCATCATTATAGAATGTTTTGGAGAAGATGTTGTGAGGTCTATATGAACTGGCTGTTTATGCATGTACGATTGTCAATAAAATTGTCCAGCATGGAACTGGATTGCTGACAGTAGGATACACACTTATGCTATTCTGACTATACACACACACACACACACACACACACACACACACACACACACACACACACACACACACACACACACACACCAGTTGACTGCAGTGAAAGTAGAACCCCTACCTAATTATTTACACAAGCTAGAGAAGTCAGTACTTAATGCAAACACCATGGCACAAGTCTGACTTTTACAATGCTGCAGGACAATTTACAGTAGATGACATCATCATTATATGTTTGGGAGAAGATTTTGTGAGCCTGTACAAACTGGCTGTGTAGGCATGTACAACTCTCAAAATATTTGTTCTGCATGTGACTGGATTGCTGACAGAAGGATATAGAGTCATGTCCTGACTATAGAAACACACTTACACATAGAGACACACACATTGTGGCTGTTGTAAGTTAACCCACATATAAGTATTTTATTCCCATCCACAGAACACAGCAGTTAATAACTGCAACATCTATGAAGTATGCTTTTGCCTTGTTATACTGGTCTTCATAGATGAAGCCATCATCATCATCATCATCATCATCATCATCATCAGTATATGATGTGGAAAACATATCCTGCTATGAAAGTGGTGTGCAAAGTGTGGAGTTTGTATTTTCTGTTGTGTTTCCAATGTGCATGTATACTTTAAAAAGACAGGTTCTGAAACTAGATGCAAAAAGGTATCAGGAATGCATGCTGCAGAACTGAGACATATGCACCTATTTTTCAATATGTTGTGTACACTACACACTTACAGATACACACAGTCACACACACATACATGTTTTGTGATCAACATGGATGTAACTGTGTATGGATGTGTTCATATTTGTGATGAATTGATGTCAACATTAATACACATATAAGACAATCTGAATGTGTATTGTCGGTATAAAGCTTTAGATGATGCAATAATGTAGTTGTGCTATTTATTTCTGTAGTGCAGATGACATTTGTGAACAACTACTAACATATCCATTTTCAAGCCCATGGGTGCAGGGAACACGTGAGTCTGAGTAAATATGTGTTCAGTCAGTAACAAGAGCCTTTCCTTTGGTTGCATTTTTACATGAATTTAAATGTGATGAAGACTAACTGGGCAGTAAACATAGTAAGACATGCCAATCAGGTATTTCCATAGCACACCACCAAGCAACTGGCTTGTGTGGTTAATAACAAAGTGTCTGTGCATGTGAGAGTCACAATGAATGAATACAACCTGAACTTGAGAAGTATTTATGCATATAGGCTGTGTTTGAAATAGCTGACAGACACTATGCTGTTAATACTGTATTTTAACTAGAAAATGTTGTGTCAGGAGTTTTTAAACATTAAGGAGTGTTTCTATTACCTTCTCCGTTCATGCAGAGTTAACCTAGCTGGTAAAATAGCAATAAGTTTCAATGGTTTGTCTTCATCCATGCAAACACACTAAGAAGAAAGGGGAGGGAGTCAGCATCTTTGAACAGTACTGATGGTAACAAAAACACCTGCTCCCTAGCTTTCTCTGTGGCATCAGATATAACAGCACCAAGTTTATATTTTGAGCAGAAATTAGATGGTTCAAATTCAGCTCAATCTTATCTTTTGTACTCATTTTTTCAGGGTGACATTACATAATTAAAAGTAATATTTTTTTGTAAATGTTAGAGGTAATGACTACAGTGAAATACTGTACAACAGTGAACATCAGTCAATTGATTTATGTCAACATTACACATGTGGATTTGTAGAGTTATACACTCATCATTGCAAATTTACGTTAAAGTATATATGCAATTTGAGTGCTTTTACTCTGCTTTAACTGTGTGTTTCTTTACAGCAGTGAATTTAAGCAGCATTGCCTGGACATAACCGCACCATGCCATGGAACATGAAAAGCCATTCACCATCACTTGGCACTGGTGTGTGATGCTGAACTCCACAGAGGTAAAAGAGTGAAGGGCTTCATTAGGGATTTATTATTGATGTGTGTGTTGTGTGATTCTATTTTTGACCAGATTAAAGGTGTGAAAATTGGGTAGATAAGAACTTAGTAAAATAGGGGCAACCAGTGGGAAGAACAAAGGGGAAGCAATTTAGGAATGTGCATGACGGAGTTAGGAAAGAACCATAGATATCCACTTCTTCAACAGTGTAAAATGAATATGGATATAATATTGGATGATTTTGGACTGTCACCTGAACAAAGATGGGTGACAAGAATGTAATCATGTTGTATAGCCAAATTGACCAAATTGACCAAATCAAGTTCATCAAGAAAACACATGGGCAAAGTGGAGAGCTATGTATGGGATGATAAGTCTTTTGTGGGACTGGTGCCCTTTTTTTAATTTCAGTAAGAGAAGAATATTGAGTAAGGGATGTAAGTATGTCAGGCTAAAGTAAGTCAGGTAGATGAGGAAGCTGTTTCAGACAAACAGGATAAACAAGACAGAGATAGGGATGATGGGGGACACAAAAGATTGGAGGACACCATGACTGGGGATAGGGAAAGAACATCAAATGCTCATGCCTGTCAAACTTGGATACAGTGTGATTCTACCCATCAGTACTGTCATCCTTGTCCCCTTCCTCAGCTTCCTGTTGCAGTGATTGATGTTTTTGTTTCACAACATTCCAGTGCACATCTTCTCCATACAGCTGAGGTGTGCATCAGTGGTACCTTCGTGCTCATGCCTGACAGCTCCTAGTGGGTGATAAAATCAGCACCTCCACCAATGCTCCAGAGGTGGTGATTTTGTCACCCACTAGAAGCTGCCAGACATGAGCATGAAGGTACCACTGATGCACATGCCTGGCAGCTCCTAGTGGGTGACAAAATCACCACCTCCACCAATGGTCCAGGAGGGTACCAATGCATCAACTGTGAGTGTAATGCTACCTGATGTTGAGGGCCAAGTTAGTGCAGGGGCTGCAGAAGTAGTATTGCCAGGTTGCATCCCAGATGTGCTGGGTGTCAGTGTGGCAGCCGTTGGAGGGTTGGCAGGCTGAGCTGCACTGGTTGGCTTACCTCCCTGTCCTGGAAATCATTTTGTCAGTTGCCAGAAATTAATGACATCAGAACATTGTGACCACACATATAAAAATAAGAAAGAGAAATAATGGGTGGGGGAAGAAAAAAAAAGGTAATTAAAGTCATCATATCTCACATACAATAAATTACAACAATATAAATTAAATTTTACTTTTACATTAATTATACTATTTAAAAACTAAAAACTAGAAATTAATGACATCAGAACATTGTGACCACACATATAAAAATAAGAAAGAGAAATAATGGGCGGGGAAAGAAAAAAAAGTAATTAAAATCATCATCTCTCACATACAATAGATTACAACAATATAAATACAATTTTACTTTTACATTAATTATACTATTTAAAAACTAAAAACTAGGACTAATAAATGTTCTAAGTAATCCTTGCAATATGCGCATATTGCACATATGCTTTTTAAAATAATACAGATTAAGTTAACAGCATGGCATTTATGCCAATTTTGTTAAACTTAATATTTAATATTGTAATTATTTTACAATGGATTTGTTGACTGTGGGATCTGAACATAAAATATCTGAATACACTATTACAAGTGACTCCTACAATTCATTTGCACTACAGAATGAAGCATGCTGCTAGATTTTAGAGTTAAGATATGCACACTTAATTTGCTACTAATGCATAGAAGACCAATACTTTAAATACAATAATAATTATATGGTGCTGCATACATACCTCTTGCTTTGCTTAGTCTTTCTAAACATTCAGCATGGGCTTTCCTGTTTGCTGCAATCTCTGGGACAGCTATAAAATAAAGATGATAGAAAATAAAATTATGCATACCGGTCTTGCCTATCTTCAGATTATTTTTATCTGTATATTTACACAACTATGTGATGTAAACAGTCCTAAACTCATCCAGTTGCTGGCTGAGTTGTGACTGCTTGTGTCTTTTCAGGTGATTCTAGTGATGCCTGCACTACTGTCCAGTGCATGGAATGTCAGTCACACTGGAAACAACCTTGGCAAGACTATTTCATGTCTCTGGTTTATATTGAGACCTGGTATAGTCCCCCTGCAATAGTCTATGTCTGTGGAACTTTACAAGGAGTTTGTTGAATATTCTAGACCCCTCTACATCCCATATTTGAGCCCTAAATTGGGCACCTTCTTTTCTAGCTGCTATCATGTTTGCAAAGGTCATACAGCAACAGTTAAAGTGTTTTCCCACCAATTTGTGATATTGCATTTAATGGTCAGTGTAAAAACCTGCACAGTGATGCTAACCATGTTTGTATGATGTTAAGTGGAGCACAATATTGCCAAACAAAGAGGAAGGCAGTTTATGATTTAGCAAGGGTGATGGTTGGTATTAGTTTATGGGCTGGAAGCTGCTGCACCTGTTTGATGACTTAACATTTCAGACATGTATACTTTTTATGACCTGACACATTTTTTGTGGCTTTAAACATTGATAAAAGTAATTTGTACAATGCGGGATTCAAACCTATGTAAAACTGACAAGACATGGGGCAGGATTCAGGAAGCCTCCGTGTAAGAGTTATAACTCTTACACGGAGGCTGCAGTTAAACGGTGTGATGTCAGCATGTCATGCATATGCATGAGGTGCATGAGGCATGCTGAATCACACTGAAACTCTTACACAGTCCGTGTAAGACAGTAGGGGGCATGTCCGTTGGCTAAGCCCTGCAAGCGGACAAGCCCCCGGAAGTCTAGAATGGCAGAAAGTAAACAGCCACGAGAGAGGCCATGGAAATGTGAATAAACACACTACACAACACATGCCCCCACAGACCAGCAATGTAAAAAGTGAACAGATGTTATAAAATGAAAATAAAAACTGTTTTATTTTTTTTAAACCCCGTAAATGTTTGCTACTGCATGCGCTCGTGTGCGCGGGTGTGCTACTAGTGCAACTGCAGTTAGCAATCAGTGGAAAAGGATATAAGAACTAAATATGCAAAGTAAGCCAAGAAGTAATAGCATAGCAGTAGAGTTGTCGGCCTAAGAGCAGGCAGGCAAGGTTCGAGCCCACACAACAACCCTTTTTTTTTGTAAATAAGCACTAACAATGCCCCTGACAGTATTGTACAAATGTAAAAGTATTTCTTTTTGTAAAATGGAATGAAATGGAGCATATATTTTCAAGTAATACAATAATAAAAATATTTAGAAATGTACTGATAGCTAAGCTGCTGTGAGACAGAGTGCCCGTAGCTGAGTAGTGTTTGAAAGGCTGCAAATTGCTTGCCCATAGCTAAGCACTGGTTTAACAGGCTCAAACTGTGTACAACTAGCTGTGCTTAGCTTAACATGTGTGTTACTAGCCAATTAAGGTTTAACCCAGTACACACCATTTGCGCGGAGGTGCGTGCCGCGCCCACAAGCTAACCGCCGGTGCGCATGCGTTAGCTCTGCGCAAACAAGCACAGACCCGGTTTTAAGTGCTTAAAAGTGCTTTTGGCATGTTTGATTGACAGGTCCTGAACTCATTTCTAGACAGTCATAAAAATTAAAAATCAGTGCTCAGATTCAAACCCAGGATACCATGCACTAGAGTCAAGGTACTAAACCACTAAGCCATGACAGCAGTACTTAGAAATGCAGAAATAGCATATATATAGGATATAATCCAAAATAGAGCATGATAAAGCAGCTTCTGTGAAGTAGATACAATTTCAAAACAGCCAATCATAGAAATGTGCAGGAAAATCAGCATATATAAGCCCCATAGGCGGGAATACACAGCAGAAACGATTGTAGAATAGACCTGCAGGCAGAATGAGTGGAGTAGGGGAGGGACGTTGCTTTCGAGCACAGCGGTGGGGCGTTGAGGAGTCCAGATACATGGTCTGGCTCCTAGTTCACCATCATGAGGCCCAACTCATGCAGGGCCAGGTCTCATGGGGAGCATACAGGGCGGAGGCATGGGACCAGTTGGCTCATGATCTCACTAGTGCTACTGGGATTCCACGTACTGGTGAGCAGGTCCATCACCACCATGCGGACCTGAAGCGACGTAAAGAAGACCAGTTGACCCAATGGATCCAGGAGGCCCGGGATATGCCCAACGCCCCACTACTGAGTAAGTTACATTTTACTTATGTATGTAAGGAATTCAACTAGCTGATACCATGGAGATGTGTATTCCAATATTACTTGTTTTGTATTACAGCTGCAGGTGTCCGCTCTGCGAATCACAGGGCACATGACCACAGGCTGGTGCGGCTGCGCCACCATGCAGGTTAGTAACCCCACCTAGTACTTGTAAATAAATATTATAGTGTAGCACGTAGCAGAACTCTGCAGTGTATTGATTAAAAGTAATAGAATGTGCAAGCAACAAGTGAAAGTCTGCAGGTATGGCTGCAACAAGTTCATCAGTATGCAAGTGAAACTGGAAATATAATTGATAGAAATAAATAGTTCTGTAATACAGATGTCCCACCATTAATTAAATGTAGTATAACCTGCAGTAGTCTCAAGAGTACAGCTTCAGAAGCTGAGTTAATCACATGTGAGATATATCCCCTGTTGAAATGCTGAATCATGACAGAAGTGAGGCTGCTGGAAAGTGTTTGAATCATCACAGGTATAATATGTGAAAAAAGCCTAGAAGTACAAACCTGAACTGTGAAATAGCAGGATGTGTGAAAGTGACAAAAAGGGTCATGTATCAATAAATAAAGTAGTAATAACCCCTGAATAAACTAAATGCATGTGGGAATTACAAATTAACATCCCAAACTGATTGCAGTGTGCCTGAATCTTGAATGTTTAAGCCAAAATCTGTATATGGTGATGACAGTCAACAATTTTCAGATAGAATGAATGATTGTCTGACATACTAAACATCCATAGTTGTCCCCTGCCCTGTCATCAAAGTGTAGCAGGATGATGTATCTGATCAAAGTCAAAATAACTAGGATATTGATGTATCTGTAACAGGTCTAGCATGACAGTCAATTAAAAATCATTTGGAAACTATCACCCACAAGTTAAGTGTGTTTCTATTACAAATGTATATTAATGTATAATTTATGAATGTGTCATCATTTTCTTTCTCCAGCCCACCCTATAATTGCAAATTAAAAAAAACACTAAATATTGGTATGCGAACATTTCATTAACCATGGACATTTGTCCTGTTGTTTCAAAAATATATGCATGTCCGTTGTTGCATGTGCCCTGTTCATACCTGCAAACCTGATGGCCTGTTGCCATTAATCAACCCTGCATGTTGTTTGATTGTGTATTTCTGTTCAAATAATGCATGTGATATTGATATGCCTGTTGATCAATGGTGCTAATATCTGGGTGTTTATTTAATGGGAATACCAATGCATGCTGTTACAACTAATTTGAATGAAATAATATGCTACTAACCCAAACTAACATAACATACTCACAAACCTAGAACGCTTGGGAAGGCGGGTCCCAGCGGACCAACCTCTCCCACCTCATCTGGCGACTGCACCTGGCACTAGTGCCCAGGCCGGACCCTCCTCCGGTGGCCCTGTGCCACCTTCGGGTGGAAGCGCTGCAGGAGATGGGGCCTGTCCCCCCTCTGCAAGCATGGCCGGAGGAGCCCATCCACTCACCCTCCAAGGTGTCCGGTCTGTGGTGTGAAGGGAGATCCAAGACTCTGTTCTTGGGCCCCTATGCCAGCTTGAGGCCCGGGTGGCACAGCTTACGGGCATGCCCGTTGTCTCGCCTGCACAGCCCCAGCACAGCCCCATCCTGGGCTGTGAAGGAACAGTGGCAACTGCCTATGGGTGGGGATATCAGTTCCACTGTTGCCATCTGTGGGCTCATGTGCCCTGGATATCCCAACCTCCGTCCCTGTCAATTGTGTAACCCCCCCACATGTGTCATACACTGCCCCTGTATGCGTCTTGTCTGTCTTGTCTGTTAACCTACCCAACCTACCTCCCCAGCTATACCAACTACCTTCACCTGACATACCACTCTCACCTGAAAAAAAAGAGGGGCACTCTGTACCCACAAAAAAATTATGCCCCATACATAGCTGTCCATGTTGCACACATGTCCACTGGACATTGAAACTGTTAATTACAATTGGCTGTACAACAGGTATTAATGTTGTCCTGACACCTCTCTCAGAGGTGGAAGGTTTCAAATGTCACACCAAATTACATACAAATGCACAGCTGTTGCTGAGAAAGACATGGGCAGCTATGGGCCTCACCTACATCCTTCCTGCAAATCCCAAGCTTGTTTCCCTACTGTCTTACCCTCTTTGTGACCCCTTTTCACCACTTTCCTGTCACCCCTTTTTCTTTTCTTTCAAAGAAAATAGCGCGGGTGTGCGCTTGTGTGCGCGGAGCTAAACGCCAGTGCGCATGCGTGAGCTCCGCGCAAATGAGCGCAGACCTGGTTTTAAGTGCTTAAAAGTGCCTTTGGCACTTTTGATTGACAGGTCCTGTACTCATTTTGAAAGAGTCTCGAACCCAGGACCTTGGTAACACTAGTCTGTATGACCTACCACTAAGCCATGACTCTCATACAAGAGCATAGTGCTAAAATAAATATAACATGTAATAGTAGGAATCAATATAAAGGCAATATAGGATGTGTACTACCCAAAGCATGTCAGGTAGATTTTTAATGCCTGAATTACTGGATTCCCATACTAGTTTAGTGTTCAAAGAAACAGCCCTGCTAATTGTTAGCTTGTACATAATAATGTAAGGTAATGTACATATATGAAAGTATTATATGTACATATATATATATATATATATATATATATATATATATATATATATATATATATATATATATTAATACATATGAAATATAGTGGTAGGTGTCAGTATTCATACACACTCACTACAGGAAACAGTGAAAATAAATGCAGCAACCAGAATCTACAACACAGCCTGACTCCTGTGAGACTTAATAACCCTTTTAACTGCATAAAGGTGCCTTCAGCACTTTGATTGACAGGTCCTGTACTCATTTTGAAAGAAAAATGAATTCCTACAGTCAGTTTTAAACCCAGGACCTTGGTAATACCAGTCTGTATGACCTACCACTAAGCCATGATTCTCATACAAAAACATAGTGCTAAAATACATATAACATGTAATAGTAGGAATCAATATAAAGGCAATATAGGATGTGTACTACCCAAAGCATGTCAGGTAGATTTTTAATGCCCGAATTACTGGATTCCCATACTAGTTTAGTGTTCACGGAAACAGCCCTGCTAATTGTTAGCTTGTACATAATAATGTAAGGTAATGTACATATATGAAAGTATGTATATGTACACATACATATATATATATATATATATATATATATATATATATATATATATATATATATATATATATATATATTAATACATATGAAAGATAGTGGTAGGTGTCAGTATTCATACACACTCACTACAGGAAACAGTGAAGATAAATGCAGCAACCAGAATCTGCAACACAGCCTGACTCCTGTGAGACTTACTAACCCTTTAACTGCTTAAAGGTGCCTTCAGCACTCTGATTGATAGGCCCTGTACTCAATTTGAAAGCAAAATAAAAGCATACTATTAGGCCCTACCACAAGACCATTGTAACACTAGTCTGTATGACCTACCACTAAGCCATGACTCTCATACAGGAATATAGTGCCAAAATAAGTATAACATGTAATAGTAGGAATGAAGATAAAGGCAATATAGGATGTGTACTATCCAAAGCATGTCAGGTAGACTTTTACTGTCCTAATTACTGGTTTCCCATACTAGTTTAGTGTTAACAGAAACAGCCCTGCTAATTGTTAGCTTGTACTTAATAATGTAAGCTAATGTACATATATGAAAGTATGTATATGTACACACATATATATATATATATATATATATATATATATATATATATATATTAATACATATGGAAATATAGTTGTAGGTGTCAGTATGCATACACACTCACTACAGGGAACAGGTGAGAGAAATGCAGCAACCTGAATTTACAACAGAGCATGAATCATGAGAGACCTACTAACCTTCACACTCACAGAACACTGTCGACAGCATACCAGCATGGTCCACACCCTTACAATTTGAAAGGGCAACGCCTATCTCACATACCCTTTTATAGCACTGTCCTGAAATCACAGTGAGACATGCAATCAGTACACAACTGGCTGCATGCAATTAGCAAATGCTGCCTTACAATTGGTGCAGAGGCCATCACATGGACCTATGCAGATACCTACAAAAGCAGCCAATACTAACACTCCACACATGCAATACATTCATTGCACCAAACTGACGGAGAGAGAGAGAGAGAGAGAGAAAAAGAAAGAAAAAGAATGAAAGAAAGAAAGCATTAAAGGCAGTGATAAAAAAATAAAACTGCATCATCACAGCAACAAAACCAGCAGCAGCAAACAGCAATTAGCACCAGTGACACAGCAACAGCTGACACAAACACAGGTAATGCAAAGTAGCAGGTTAATACTGTGTTTACTGTGAAACCTCCAAATGTATCATAGTTCACTATCTATAGGTATGTCCATGAGATAGGTTGTGTGTACATAGTCCTGATATATATACATATGTAATATTGCTGTACATGTCTTCCATACTTAAAACTGCCATAGCTTAGAACACAAGGCCAGTTATGCGTATGATGCAGTAGTTCCCAGGGTCAGTAGAGGTTCCTCCTCATTGGTGTGGGACCACTGTGTATGTATGGCACTGTTCAGGTACATATCCTGTAGTATGGCCAGGGTTTAATATCAGTCTGTAATGTGGTGCTATGTCCTCTAGGGGTGAACGTATCACACATCCAGGGATACCATTTTGTAACAGTGATGCTGTGTGTTCTGCAATGTTGAGGGTGGCCCTCACCTGGACATGTGAGATGATAGGGAGGTTACATTCATCTGTGATAACTAATTCCACTTGTGTAGGTGAATGGAGGGGGGATACCTGCACCTAAACTGTCTGCAACAATGTTGCCAATTTCTGTGCGTTTGGTGAATATGAAGCATCTTACCACTGCTGACCACAGATGCCTTGCCTTCATGTGAATCTGCTCTGTGCTGCAGTAGCCTCCTCCTATTGTTATACAATGTGCCTGTATCTGTAGTCCACTGTACAGGATAAATAAGTGGTGTGCATACGGTCTGGGTTAGATATGTGTGTGCATATTACATGCACTATGTGGGATGTCTGTGATAAGCTTTTGCAAAGGGGCCAGCAGTGTGTGTTGTGGCTTCCACTGGCCCAGGGGACTGCATGGATAGCATCACAGTCCTAACTAATGAATAACTGTGTAATTACATACATACATAGCAAGGTAGTGTACTGTGCTTGTGGTGTTGTTGGGATATGTATATCCAAGCTGAGTAATGTGTGTCCACATCACAGTGTTGGGTGGCAACACACATACAGCATGTTGGGATGGACACCCAGAGTGTTCCAGAAGTGTTGCCTGTGCAGAAATATCTGGCCATTACCTGCGCATCCCCCACAACACACACACATGCAACATATGGCAGAAGCAGTATAGCAGTACACATAGGTTCATAGGTTCATACTAGGCTATCTGCCCTAGGGCATTGATAAGCCTAGCCAGAATGTGTTTGTCTTTTGCCACCCAATTAAAATTTATTTTGCTATGCCCTTTTCTGAGGTTAGTATACTGTGCCTCTGTCTAACAGTGACATAGAAGTGATACAACTATGATCTCCCATCCACTCATCCAGATTCCTATGGAAGAGAGTCAATGAGGGACTCTGCCTAAACTGTACTGTGAGTTCATTACAGAGTGAAGGGAGCCTCTGGGTTATGAATCTGTCCCTCCAGCATGTCCTATTTATTTCAGTGCTAAGGTTCAGGTCTCTTGAGCGTGTGGCCGTATGGGATTCTGATTTCTTGAGGTGCAGCATGTCCATTACTTGGGTTGGACATGGCTGTATACGTCAGGCACAGATTGCCTCTGAACAGGCAGTATGCCACTGAGTCCAGCTGGACTTTCTTTAACCGGGCAGCATATGGCATCTGTTTGAGCCCTTTGATCCTCTTGATGAGGTACTGTTGGGGTTTTTCCAGTTGCTGTAGGTGTCTGGTTACGCAGACAGTCACCCATGGGTTCTTGTGGGGGCATCCATGGCCGTACTGTCTCTGGCCGACGTGCCCAAGGAGGTATGTCAACCTCCACTATGTTTCAGACTGTTATGCAGGCACAGGTGCATATGGAAAGGTACACCAGACAGGGTCTGAGGGAGCTGACAGCATGTTGCATAGCCATGACAGATGGCATGCGTGACATTGCGAATGCTATTCATAATTTCACAGATGTCATTGACAGACGTTGTGGGGACATACAACAGCTGCTCCACAACCAGATGTCCATGGGCCAGGGCGATGGTGTGCGTTTGCAGCGTCGACGTGGCCGTATGCCAGCAACAGCAGCAGCTGGCAGTCGCCGCCAATGACAACAGGCCCACTCACGCACCTCAAGTGCCAGCAGCAGCCCCAGCAATGCTGGGTTAGTGCTGTCATCAGGATGCCCCAGGAGACCACGTGCACATGGCTCTGGACAGTCCCAACAGGGAACTGTGTCCAGTCAACACACACCCGCTTCCGATGACATTACCCAGTCTGGGTTAGTACCGGATACGGTCCATAGCACCCCTGCCAGGCACAGGTACCGTGTCCGTGCCCACAGACACTGATCTGGATGACCTGACAGGTTCAGTCTGTGGCTGGCCACAAAACCCTGTACATGGCAGCCATTATGTGGGACTGTGTGCATGCTTACACACATGCAGAAATGTAACACCTAGGGCAAACACATACACACACACTCTGCACCAACACTGGTCCACCCTGTACTGCTGCCCCTCACAAACACACATACACACACATGTCAATTGGCGGTAGCAGTGGCTGGCTTGGGCATACCTAACCCACACCCTGTGCATATGATGACACTGTGCCACCTCCTGCATACTACAACATCAGTGCAGGAAAGGGTAAACACGTTGCTGATGCACAGTGTGACTACATAGATGTGTATAAGTAGTAACATGTTGGTAACTGTTCTCTGTTCCACTATGATTGTGTGTATATCCCAGAATTCCTGCTGCAGTAACTGTATGAATGTCCTGAATTGTTATCTGCACCCATACTACTTAACAAAGTGTACCAGCTGCACACCATCACATGCTACCATTGACTATGGGAATGTGCATCATGTGCTGTATTGTAGATTCAGCTATATGTATCTGTTCTGTCACACATGCATTTACACACACCCTGCTACCCCCACACATGCACACGCTCACCTGCCATGTCCATTATTTATTACCCTACATGGAGTAGCTGTCGACACATGACAGGTACACATTTGAAAAGTGCACTATTTGGATTACTACCTATTTCCTCTTCTCTACCTGTACTCACAGGGTGCAGGCAACCTCATTAGTTTAAAATTGTAATGTGCATCAGGTACTGTGGTTCCCTGATTGCCACATCCAACATGTTTTCCATACAGAAATGCACACACAGAAACATCCCACATCCACACACTTGCCACATTCAGGTTTCAAAACACTATCTAGGTATATTCTGGTACATGTGCGTGTTACAGTAGCATGTAACACTATACTGAGTACTGGCAGTTGTCTGTTGTCATGTTGTTTGTATAGGGTGCTGTCAACATCACTGTTTGTTCAGGGAAATGTGCACCCTGCAGTGCATAGCCCCATTTGGCAAAAGCCACATCCCACCCCCAGCATTGTGCACACACACTAACCCCACTCACACTAAAACACATACTTTCCATTTGCAAGATTCAAACCCCTACCTAACTGTGTTATGACACTAGAGACAGACACATTAGCAGTGTGTGCTATTTGCATTAGTGTTGGAAATTTTTTCTAATGCTGTACTTAGAGGGTGCTGACATCATCTGTGTTTAGGAAGAGGGATGTGCACCCTGTAGTGTGTTCTCCCAGTTGGCAAAAGGCACTCTTCCCTCACAGCATTATGCACACACATAAAGCCCACTCATACTAACTCACATACATTCCCTTTGCAGGATTCAAACCCCTACCTAACTATGTTATGACACTGGAGAAAGACGCATTAGTAGAGCGCGCTATACAAATTACTGGTGAACTTTAATTTAGGTAATATAGTTATAGAGTGCTGACATCATCAGTGTTTCAAAAGGGGAATCTGCATTCTGTAGTGTACTGTCACAGTTGCTAATAGGGGCATTTCCCACACACACATCGATGTGTTTGAGGTTTGCATATGTGTGGGATCCAGTACTCCAGTGTGATGAGTATATGGTTCGATTGCAACAATGAGGGATATACATCAAGTGGTGAGCATTTTGTACTCATGTTTGTGATGATCAGGTCTAGTATATTTTCCCCTCTTGTGGGAATTTTGACAACCTGTTCCATAGCTAAAGAGTTTCTGAACTATGGGAACCCTAGAGCTTGGGTATTGTGGCTTGAGTAATGTTCACAGTCTATGTTTGGGTAGTTGACGTCACCCAGTATAATGGTGTTTGCAGAGAAATCTATACTCTCCTGTGTCGTCATGAAGGCTGTGTGGGATTCCTGAGTTTGAGAGGGTGATGTAAGAGCTCCTCTGTGTCTCTTTCCATGTGGTCCAGGGAGGTACGTCTCAGGTTGTTCACACCAGCATGGACAATGACTGCCTCATACTTGTACTTGCTGTGGAGTGACCTGAGTGCTTGTGTTATGTTGCACATTCTATCACCCGACAGGTAGCTAAATGTGACCCTCACCTTGCTCAGTCTGGAGGGCGGGATGTCAGTGTGTCTGACTATGGCATCACCTATTATAGGTGTGTCACACATTGTGTTTGGCCTTATGGGCTGTGCCTGTTAAGAACACTGACTTTGTGAGGTCTGTGTTGCTTGAGATATGTGCTCATGTGGGATGCAGGGTGTCTGGCCATGTCATTTCTGTCCGTGGTCTGGTAAGTATCACCTTTGGTGACATAGGTATTCATATGTCAGCTGGTGAGCATTTGCAGTGCTACCTACTGAAAGTGGTACAGCTTGTTTGTTGTACAATGGACTACATGCAGCCCTGCTTACAGTAGCTATGTTTGCATGCATGTTTCCTTGCAGTTACCCTGGAATACTGATCCGACCTGCCATGAAGAGTTACACAGCTTCTGTGGACTCCTAGTGACATCTGCATAGCTTACTATATGTATGTTCATGTCTCACTTGACAGAATGTCACTGTTTCTCCTGTGCACATGTACGTTGCCTGTGACACTTTGCATATGACTTACCTGGCATCTGTCCATGTGAGCAGTCATATATGCCACTGCAGGACTCTAAACCTGATGATGCACACACTCAAAACATTCCTCAGCATGGAGAACATCGCTATCTGTGCAGTAACAGATACCGGAGTCAGGGCTACCAACAGCACTCTAGCACTACCAAATTATACCTCATACCATGCTTTTCAGGCCCAAAACTTGCACAAAACCACAAAAGGAGGGGGTGTATTGATATTCATCCAAGATACCCACACCTCCAGGTTGGTGGCAAAGCACCAAACATCAGAGACTATCCATATGCAAGTAACAATGGGTAAAACTGCCTTCCAGGTTATAGCCTGCTACAGACCACCCTCACAAACACAAGAACCACACTTGGCCTTCCTGAAAACAGTTGGAAATATGTAGGTCTGTCCATACACCATTATATTGGGTGGGTTAAACTACCAAAACATAGACTGGGAGCATGACTGTAGCTCCAACACCCTAGCCCTCAGATTACTGGAATTTATATACCAATATGCTATGGAACAACTTGTTACCACTCACACAAGAGGGGAAAACATACTGAACCTGACCCAATCCTCCAAAGGCAGACGCCCTGTGTGGTGGACACCAGCCATAAACAAACTATACAATAGAAGGATGAAGCTACTAAATGATACAACAAACTCCCAAAATGTGAAGTCATCACAGATGAGTATTAGAAGAAAACTACAGGCACTCATAAGATTGTCTAAGGCCATCTTTGAGAGCAGATTCCACAAGACACTGAGGATAATCACAAGGCTTTCTGTAGTTATGTTAGGAACCTGGGTGGTAATGCTCAGAAGTAGTCCAAGATGTCACAAGACATACCAAACACACAGACATTGCCAACATCCTAGTGGACAGGTTCACTGCTACCTTCTCCCCCCCTCCACACCAAAAGGGCAAATATTTCTCCCAGCAGAGTGCTGCCCCCCTGACATCTCAGATGCTCAGGTAAGAGCTGTCCTCTCCAAAGCAATAAACACTGCATCAATGGGACCAGACAGTGTCCCAGGCTGTGTCCTACATGAACGCCAAGAAGAGCTACACCCAGACATAACACTACTGTTCAATCCCAGCCTTACTACATGATATGTGGCCAAAGAGTGGTGTACAGCAACAGTGGTCCCTCTACATTTAGGTGGTGCCTTAACAGATCCTGGACACTATCGCCCCATAAGTCTGAATAGCTTGGTCTGCAAAGCTATGGCAAGGATCATCATGAACCTCATAAATATAGATATTGGGGTCCTACAGACACTTCATCATACACAGTTTGGCTTTGTTAATGGCAGATCCTGCCTCTCAAACCTGTTTGATTACTTTGAAACAGTCACCAAGGCCACTGTCAAGGGGAAGGAGGTCTACACAGCCTACCTGGACCTTGCATAAGCCTTTGATACAATACCCCACTTGCGCATTCTAGGGAAGATCACCAGTGTACATATCAACCCGTATGTCACTACAGATATTGCACAGTGGCTCAAGGGCAGAACACACATGGTTAAAATTGCTGGAGCCATGTCAGCCTCAAAACCAGTTACAAGTGGTGTCCCACAAGGCTCAGCCCTGGGATCTGTCTTGTTCAGTATATATTTATCAGAGGTACAGGCCAACATGGAAGGACTGTGGCTGAGCAAGTCGCAGATGACTGCAAACTGGATGCCATAATCAACTCTCCAGCCAACACACGCATCCTCCAAAAGGGCCTCTTAGAAATAGACGACTTGTGCCACAGCCATGGCCTCAAGCTGAATGCCAAAAAGTGTATAGTCATCCCCTTTGGTAAAAACAAAGTGACCACAAAGTACCACATATGTGTTAATCCATTAAGTGCAGATGAAGGAATTATGGACCTTGGGGTACACAAACTGATAGCATTCTCTCATTTGACAACCACATGGCCAAAGTGGTTAGGAAAACATTTTATATAAGCCACCTCATCATGAAGGGATTCACATGTAGATCAGGGGTGGACATTGTGCCTCTTTACTCATCCCTCATCATGCCCATAATTGACTACAATGCCCCTGTTGGCATGCACCTTACCAGACACCTGCAGCAACTGGAAAGACCACAAAAGTACCTCAACAAGAGGATCAAAGGGCTCAAACAGATGCCACATACTGACTGGTTAAAGAAACAGCAGCTCTACTCAGTGGCATACTGCCTCTTCATAGGCAATCTGTGCCTGACATATAAAGCCATGTCAAACCCTGACTTAATGGTCATGCTACACCTCAGAATATCCAGATCCCATCAAGCTACATGCTGGAAAGACTTGAACCTCAGGAGTGATATACATAGGACATGCTGGAGGGACACATTCATAACTCAGAGGCTCCCTTCACTCTGGAATATTATCCCAATAGAGGTTAGGCAGAGTCACTCAGTGACTGTCTTCAAGAGGAATATTGATGACTGGATGGGACATTGTAGGTTTACCCTGGGTATCACTTATGTGTCACTGTTAGACAGAGGCACAGTATACTAACCTTGGAAAAGGGCATAGCAAGATAGATTTACAATGCATGGTGAAAGCCACACACATTCTGGCTAGGTTTATAAATGCCCTAGGGCAGATAGCCTAGTATGAACCTATGAACCTATGTATCTTGTTCACCATTGGTCCTATGTGCTGTTAATCACCAATGCAATCTCAATACTATGGTAGCATGTGTAAAGGTCAGTTGTCAGTCACCTCTATGGTACAGTTGTGGAATATGTGAGTCATGTAGTAATGTCACAGCTGCCACATGTACACAGTCAACCCTATCCCCTACCCATGGATGTACAACACATGTATGAGATGGAAACACATAGCCAAACTGTGGACTAAGCACTCTGAACCCAGTACTGGCATAACCTGTCAGGTGGCATGAAATACTACAGTGACTGCAATACCAGTCTGATGTAGACCTACACTGACAGCAATACAAGCACGGGAACACACTGGGCCAGTCGTGGAGCCTAAGAATGGCATCCTGCTTGAGTGGCAGACACCTCTGCAGCTGGCACACAGGCATACGTTAGGCCTGAACACAGCACGCATAACACATAGCACACAAATCATGTGTGCCAAACAAGCACAGTCTGTACAGCTATACAACACTACTGCTGCAGTTGTGTTAGGTACTCTTATTGTCCAGTACAGTGAGGTCATGCTCACCAGGCTGGACAAGGTGAAGGTCACAATGATATGCTCATGGGACACTATGGTCCACCACATAACACAAGCATACAGGTCAGTCAGATGCATGGACATATATGACTCAGTCATTGTCCATGCCACTACAGCTGATGTGGGATGTCCCTCACTGGAATACATGATAGGGAACATAGAAGGGCTCACTGAGCAAGTGGCACAGGCTGGTAGAACCCTGACCTTGGTTGGCATCATACCCTCACCAGGAATGCTGACATATTACTGAATGCTAATGAATTACTGTAGCTACAACACCCTAGCTGAAAGGTTCTTAGCATGCAGTCACTGCATTGCTATGGAACAACTTCTTACCACTCCCACAACAGGTGAAAACATGCAGCACCTCTTCACCAACAACATGTAGACTATATGCCCCAGACCAGGTGTGTATCCCTCACTACTAGGTTGATAGCATCTACATCTCACACTGTATATACACATCCCACATGCAGCACGTGCACAGAAGACCGCAGTCATAATGTTACCCAGTGCAAATACCATGTATTCACATGTGGCAGGCATCACACATGGTAACTATTGAAGGTCACAGGTACATGTGTGTATTTGGCACACACATACATCATGTGTGCATTGCCATAACTGGTTTAATCGATGTCATGCATTATTGTGAGAAACAACCCGCACACATGGGCATTCTGTGTGAGCAAAACACATGTGACATGTCTAGAATCAAAAGCCATAAATAATTGTGACATTGTTTAGAAAGGGGTATGCACATCCTGTAGTGTGTTTTCCCAGTTGCCAAAAGGGATGTTCTATTCACACACACTTGCTGGATTCAAACCCCTACTTAACTATGTTATGACACTAGAAACAGATGCATTAGCAGAGCATGCTATTCGGATTACTGGGTGATTTATTTTCTCCTGATATACTTGTAGGGTGCTGACATCATCAGTGTTTAGAAAGGGGAATGGGCATCCTGTGGTGTGCTTTCACAGTTGCCAAAAGGGATGTTCCTTTCATACACACACACTTGCTGGATTCAAACCCCTACCTAACTATGTTATGACACGAGAGATGGATGCATTAGCAGAGTGCACTATTCAGATTACTGGGAGATTTCTTTTCTCCTGATATACTTGTAGGGTGCTGACATCATTAGTGTTTAGAAAGGGGAATGGGCATCCTCTGGTGTGTTTTCACAGTTGCCAAAAGGGATGTTCCTTTCATACACACTTACTAACCCCCTTTCATACACACTTGCTGGATTCAAACCCCTACCTAACTATGTCATGACACTAGAGATGGACACATTAGCAGAGCACGCTATTCGCATCACTGGGCAATTTCTTTTCTCCTGATATACTTGTAGGGTGCTGACATCATTAGTGTTTAGAAAGGGGAATGGGCATCCTGTGGTGTGTTTTCATAGTTGCCAAAAGGGATGTTCCTTTCATACACACTCACTAACCCCTTTCACACACACTTGCTGGATTCAGACCCCTACCTAACTATGTTATGACACTAAAGACGGACGCATTAGTGGAGCGCGCTATTCGGATTATGGGGAGATTTCTTTTCTCCTGATATACTTGTAGGGTGCTGACATCATCAGTGTTTAGAAAGGGGAATGAGCATCCTGTGGTGTGTTTTCCCAGTTGCTAAGAGGAACATTTCCCTCACACAGACTTGCACACAGACCAACCACAATCACCCACACACACACACACACACACACACACTGGATAAGCTGTCATTCCCTAGGGCAAACAGCCTAGTGTTGACCTCTACACCTATATGTTTAACTGTCAGATGCACATTATTTGGTGCTGATAGCAGTGTTTGCAGGTCTTTATTGCCATAACATTACCTGTTTGTATGAACAACTTGTGTATCCGTGGACGATGTTTGCATATGGGGGAAATCCACTATATCATGTATGTCTCTGTAGTCATTTAAGTGTGAGCACTGGTCAGATTGCTATAATGTTGTTGGTTACTGGAATAACACGTACATATACCAGATATATGTGGCAAAATGCTAAACTGATATTTGGACCAAGTGTGTGAGCATGCCCAGTTCAGCCTTCCCATGGCATGTTGTGTGAAAGATGTCTCATTTATCAAAGTGTGTGAGCATGCCCAGTGTGAGCTTTCCATATGTTGAACTCTGCAGCCCATCACATTTGTGGATGAGTGTGAACTTCAACAAATATCTCCTGTTTATGATTGTGTGTTCTGTGTCATGTTGTGTAGTTACTGTCCAAATGCTTTTTGTGTGAACACAACAGGGATTATACTGTGCCTGCAGGTTTTGCATGGGATACTTTGCATACAATTGTCAACAGCTGTTCATACTGACCTAACACTGTAGTACTGTATAGTGTAGTGTTCAGTACTTTCACTGTGGTGGACAGTATCCTGGGCTTTAGTCCTATCACTGCTTTACATTTCCATAGTGAGCACAACAGCCTGGTTAGGGTCCAGTTGTGCACATCTGCACAAAGGCAGTGCCTCTACGGACCCCGGTAATTACCGCCCCATAAGCTTAACAAGTCTAGTCTGCAAAGCTATGCAGAGGATCATAATGGACCTCATAATCAAAGATATAAGGGACATGCAGACATTGGACCCATCCCAGTTTGGCTTTGTCAAGGGCAGATCATGCCTTTTGAACTTGGTCGACTTCTTCAAAACAGTCACTAAGGCCATTGATGAGGGAAAGGCAGTCCATACAGCCTACCTTGACCATGCAAAAGCTTCACACAATACCCCACTGGTATTGTAGAAAAACCTACCAACTTAAATGTAAACCCATATGTCACAAGATGGGTTGCAAACTGGCTTAAGGACAGGACCCACAGGGTTAGAGATGCTGGCACTATGTCAGACTCCAAGCCGGTCACAAGTGGTGTCCCACAGGGCTCGGTCCTTGGCCCCCTATTGTTCGGCATCTGCTTCGCAGAAGTACAGGCCAACATGGGAGGACTTTGACTGACAAAGTGTGCAGATGACTGCAAACTGGGCACCATAGTGGGAAGTGCATCAGACACGGATATCCTTCAGAAGGGACTCACGGAAACTGATAGCTGGTGCCAGCGCCATGGCCTGAAGTTAAATGCCAAAACATGTATAGTCATACCCTTCAGGAAAAGCAAGGTAACCCCAAGCTACCATACAGGTGGCAATCCTCTAAGCACAGAAGAGGTTATCAGGGACCTGGGGACCCAGGTTGACTGTGGCCTTTCTTTTGGCACTCACATTGCTAAAGTGGTTAGAAAGACCTTCTACATTGCCCACCTGATCATGAAGGGATTCACATCCAGATCTAGTGAGGTCATTGTTCCCCTGTACTCTTCACTTATCAGACCAATGATCGAGTACAATGCCCCATTCGGGATGTATCTCACCCGACATCTGCAGCAATTGGAGAGACCCCAAAAGTCCCTCACCAAAAGGATAAAGGGACTCCAACATCTGTCATATGCTGCCAGATTGAAGAAACTCCAGCTCTATTCAGTCGCATACCATCTGCTCAGAGGTGACATGTGCCTGACATACAAGGCCATGTCCAACCAGGAATTAATGGACATGCTCCACCTCAGAAACTCCAAATCCACCAGAACCACTAGGGCAAGTGACTTAAACCTTAACAGGGATATAAGTGGGACATGCTGGAGGGATAGATTTATCACTCAGAGACTTCCTATGCTGTGGAATAGAATCCCAGTCCATGTGAGGCAGAGCACCTCGCTGGCTCTGTTCAAGAGGAATCTTGACCTGTGGATGGGAGATCGTAGGTTTACCCCGGGAATCATCTCTGTGTCACTGCTGGACAGAGGCACAACAAACTAATGGGCACAGTATTGTTTCCATATAAGGGGTGGCATAAGCCACAAAACTCTGGGCTAGGCTTATAAATGCCTTAGGGCAGATAGCCTAGTATAAACCTATGAACCTATGAACCTATCTGACCATGTTGCATTATGTTCAGATATTAACTACTTAAAACAGCCTCATCCAACATCAGTAGTGTATTCCACAACATAGGCGTACATTAGCAAACACTACCGATGTGCCCTAGACCATTTCTAATGCTAGTCAGAGAGTGTGTTTGTCCTTCGACACATTGTAAGTGTAGTTTGCCATGACATGTGTCATGTTTAGTATACTGTGCCTCTGTCTACCCATGACATAACAGTGATACCAAGGGTAAACCTAATATCTCCCATCCACTCATTAAGATTCCTGTTGAGGAGAATCAACGAGTGACTCTATGGATAACCTGTACTGGTAGTATACTCATGCATGGGGGTGGCTTCTGTGTTATGGATAATGCAGTACAGCTTGTCCTATGTATGTCAGTGCTGGGGTTCAGGTCCCTCATGTGCATAGCTCACTGACATTCAGATTGTACAAGGTGCAGCATGTTCATGATTCCAGCTTGGACATGGCTTTCTACATCAGGCACAGCTTGCGTCTGGGTGGCCAGCATGGCAGTGTGTGGAGTTGCACTCTGTTTAATCAGGCAACACATTACATCTGTTCAAGCTCTTTGATACTCCTGGCGGGGTAATGTTGTGGACTTTACAGTTGATGGAGGTGTCTGCTGAGGTACACTCCACAGGGGCTGTTGTTGTCAATTGTAACGCTGATGAAGGATAACTGCAGAACCAGAATGACCTCCCCTTATCTAGATGTCATAACCTTCATGATTAGGTTGGTATATGGATTGTTTCTGTTAAAACTACAGCCACATGTTTGTCCAATGCAGGATATCTATCACCTTGTGTACCCAGGTCTGTCATTACATGTTAAGTATGTAATGG
This sequence comes from Protopterus annectens, assembly GCF_019279795.1. NCBI lineage: Eukaryota > Metazoa > Chordata > Ceratodontiformes > Protopteridae > Protopterus > Protopterus annectens. Next base: position 75,470,284 of record NC_056731.1, read on the forward strand.
GTTAACACCTATGTGGTAATGGGTGGTCACTTACTGTATATCCACAGAGGTTGACTATACCGTTTTCTCCATTTAACATGTTGACATGGCTATGGCACCAGTTGTCTGTTTCTATGTGGCCCTTTTGTGGGATGCTTGTGTCAGCTGGAGTGTCAGATATGTTGGGTGGTTTGTAGTCCTCTGCAAACATGTTCAGGCACAGTCCTTACATGTTGACCTGTACCTATGGGGCATATATACCAGACGGGGAAGGTCCCAGGACCAAGCTTTGTGGGAAACCTGTTATATTTGGTTTGTAGTCTGACATGGCTGCAGCATGTCTGACCATGTCAGTTCTGTCTTTGGTCTGGTTTGCAACCCATCTAGTGACATAGGGGTGTATACATAAGCTGGTGAGCATATCTATATTGAACACGTAGGGTATTGTATGGAAGGCTTTGCAAGGTCCAGCTACACTGTGTGGACCGCATTGCCCTCATCAGTGACCTCAATTACTGTTTCAACTGAGTCACACATGTTTAGGGGCAGGGTTTGCACTTAATAAACCCACACTGGGTAGGGTCGGGTGTCAATAGATCCCCAATATCTGTATGTCTGCGGTACATGATGATCCTTTCCATAGCTGTGCAGACCAAGCTTCTCAGGATTCTGTGGTGGTTGATTTTAGTATCCATTCAGGCGACACCTTTCTTGAGAACGACCACTGTTGTTGCACACTCCTCTTTGGGCACATATCCTGTGGTAAGGCTGACATAATGTCAGGGAGGAAGCAGTCTGCTGGGAAAGATATTTTGCATTATGGGGGGGGGGGGGTTGCACTGCACCTGTCAGGATGTATGTTGGCAATACGTGTGTGTGTTTGGTATGTTGTTTGTAATATTTGTGTGATCCAGAGCATATCTGGGAATTCACAACACGCTCCCTACCATAGTTGCAGCAGCCTTGGGGTTATCCTTAGTGTCCTGTACAATTTGTATCATGATAGGTTCATAGGTTCATACTAGGCTATCCACCCTAGGGCATTTGTAAGCCTAGCCACAGTGTGTGTGGCTTTTGCCACCCCTTGCTATGTGAATATTATGGCCATTTATGATTTACTTAACTGTGCCTCTGTCTGGACATTACACAGTAAAGAACCCCAGTGTACATCTACAATTATCCATCCATTTTGCCAACGTTCTGTTGAAGAGTGTCAGTGAGGGGCTCTGCCTAACATGTAGTGGTATTCTGTTCCAGGGTGTGGAGAGCCTCAGGGTTAGGTATCTGTCCCTCCAGCACATCCTATTTGATTATGTGTTGAGGTTGACATCTCTGACTCACACAGCTCCAATGGCTTTGAGTTTTCTGGGGTGGAGCATGTCCATTACTTCTGTATTGGACATGGAATTGTACAACAGACATACAATGCCTCTGTGTAGGCAGTATGTGACTGCATTCAGCTGTGCTGTCTACAGCCAGGCAGCATATAAGATGTATTTGAGACCCTTTCTGACTCTTGGTGAGGTACCTTTGAGGTCTTTCTAACTGCTGCAGGTGCCAGGTAATGTACATCCCAAATGAGGCATTGTACTACAATATGGTCTGATAAGGGAACAGTATAGGGGCACAATGACCTTTGTTGACATAGATGTGAATCCTTTCATGATACAGTGTCCAATATAGACAGTCTTCATAGCCAAATTGGTGATGTGACTGTCACATAACAGGTTACTGTCCACTTGTGTCACTAGGTCCCTGATTACTCCTTCCACACATAATGGTTTACCACCTATGTGGTAATTTGTGTGTACCTTGTTTTGTATTTGGTGATACATTCATACTGTCCACTGTCTTCAGGACAGTGGGGTGGGGTTCCTGTGTGTGAGAGTGTGGTCTGTAGCATGCTACAGACTGTCCAGCAGTCTTGCCTACGGTTAGTTGCACATGGGTGGACTGCAATGACATAAGCATTGTCAGTTAACTGGACGTATAGGTGTCTGTGCTGAATAGGGATACTCACCCTCTTTTTATGTTTTGTTCCAGGTTTTGTGGCCATAACACATGATATGTGGTATTACCTGGTGGTGCTGGTGTGCTATCACAAGGCTTGCAGCAGGTTTCTATCACTGGACAGACATCAATGTTCTCCATACTGGGGAGGGCCTCAGGAGCATGCATATTGAGGTTTACACATCTGGCATTGATCAGCATTACCCTTCTGTTTTTTTCCAGTTTTGTTTTCTATGGTGGTGGGTTGGTCTTTTCGGCCTTGCCTACGAAAGGATCTATGTCGGTTGCAAAAGCCTTAGGCAATATCCAGACGCTCATGGGTAACAGGTGCAAGCCATCCCTGGAACAGCAGCAAACTGGCATCTGGCATGCCTCGAACTTTACAATAAGAGAAGAAAGCTGTTACATGATAGAGCAAAATCCATAAAAGAGAAGACACCTTTGATCATTATTAGTAAATAAAAACGAGCACTCATAAAATCATCCAAGGCCAACTTTGAGAGAAAAATTGCCATAGATTCAAAAGACAATCATAAGGCCTTCTTCAGCTATGTTAGAAACCTGGGTGGAAACTCCCAGATATGCTCAGAATTAGTCCAAAATGATACAAAAATCACTGAACCTACAGACATTGCCAACATACTGGCAGACAGGTTCAGTGCAAACTTCACCCCCCCTCTCCCCCAAAAGGAGAGATAACTATCCCAGCGGAGTGCAGACTCCCAGACATCTCCAATGCGCAGGTGAAAGCTGCTCTCTCTAAAGCTTAAAACACAGCCATCAATGGGACCGGATGGTGTCCCCGGCTGTGTGCTACATGAACTCAATGAGGAACTAAACCCGCACATAAGGCAGCTGTTTAATCTTAGCCTTACCACAGGATACGTGCCCAAGGAGTGGCGTACGGCAACTGTGGTCCCACTCCACAAAGGCGGTGCCTCTACGGACCCTGGTAATTACCACCCCATAAGCTTAACAAGCCTGGTCTGCAAAGCTATGGAGAGGATCATAATGGAACTCATAAACAAAGACATAGGGGACTTGCAGACATTGGACCCGACCCAGTTTGGCTTTGTCAAGGGCAGATCATGCCTTTTGAACTTGGTCGACTTCTTCGAAACAGTCACCAAGGACATTGATGAGGGAAAGGCAGTCCATAAAGCCTACCTTGACCTTGCAAAAGCTTTCGACACAATACACCATTTGGGTATTATAGAGAAACTTACCAGCTTAAATGTAAACCCATATGTCACAAGATGGGTTGCAAACTGGCTAAAGGACAGAACCCACAGGGTTAGAGTAGCTGGCACCATGTCAGACTCCAAGCCGGTCACAAGTGGTGTCCCACAGGGCTCAGTCCTTGGCCCCCTGTTGTTCGGCATCTACTTCTCAGAAGTGCAGGCTAACATAGGAGGGCTATGGCTGACAAAGTTTGCAGATGACTGCAAACTGGGAGCCATAGAGGAAAGTACATCAGACACAGATATCCTTCAGAGGGGTCTCACGGAAACTGATAGCTGGTGCCAGAGCCATGGCCTGAAGTTAAATGCCAAAAAATGTATAGTCATACCCTTCGGGAAAAACAAGGTAACCCCAAGCTACCATATAGGTGGCAATCCACTAAGCACAGAAGAGGTTATCAGGGACCTGGGGATCCAGGTTGACAGTGGCCTTTCTTTTGACACTCACATTGCTAAAGTGGTTAGAAAAACCTTCTACATTGCCCACCTGATCATGGAGGGATTCACATCCAGATCAAGTGAGGTCATTGTTCCCCTGTACTCTTCACTTATCAGACCAATGATAGAGTAAAATGCCCCATTCGGGATGTATCTCACCCAACACCTGCAGCAATTGGAGACACCCCAAAAGTTTCTCACCAAAGGGATAAAGGGACTCCAAAATCTGTCATATGCTGCCAGACTGAAGAAACTCCAGCTCTATTCATTCGCATACCGTCTGGTCAGAGGTGACCTGTGCCTGACATACAAGGCCATGTCCAACCCGGAATTAATGGACATGCTCCACCTCAAAAAATGCAAATCTACCAGATCCACTAGAGCAAGCAACTTAAACCTTAGCACGGATATAAATAGGACATGCTGGAGGTATAAATTTGTCACCCAGAGACTCCCTATGTTGTGGAATAAAATCCCGGTCCATGTGAGGCAGAGCACCTCGCTGGCTCTGTTCAAGTGAAATCTTGACTGGTGGATGGGAGATCGTAGGTTTACCCTGGGAATCATCTCTGTGTCACTGCTGGACAGAGGCACAACAAACTAATGGGCACAGTATTTTTTAACATAAGGTGGCGTAAGCAAAACTCTGGGCTAGGCTTATAAATGCCTTAGGGCAGATAGCCTAGTATAAACCTATGAACCTATGAACCTATGTCTCATTATGGAGGCACCTATTACAACTGTATCAGGCATGTTGTTTCTCCTTCTGTCCTGTGACTGTTTGGCACACCAGCTTTGTGTACTATGTGTTACATGTGCTATGTCTGGAGGTTGTTTTATTGGGTGTCTGCTTTGGAGGCTTGTGTTGGTGTTGTGTGTTTGTAATTAGGGCCTCTGGGAATGTTTTTGTGTTTACGTGTTTGGTTTACAGTTGTTGTAGGTCTATGTGGGACTGGGTTTGTGGTGTATGTGGTTATCTTGTCCTCCTGACTAGTGTTGACAGTACTCATTTGGGGGTGCTCAGGCTCTGGTTTGGCTACCTGGTTGCATCTATCACATATATTTGTATTTATTGGGGTGAGTTGTTGTTGTGTGTGTACTTGGGACAGGTGTCACATTGCCACTGGATTCACAGATTCTACTTGTTTTGCCTGGCCTTAGTGGATTGTATGTGTGGACACATTTTATTGCCATACTAGTGATCACTGATTACTTCACTTTTTATGTTTGATCTATCATGTGGTAGCTTCCTCATTCTCTTCAATGGTTTAGTAATTACTGGAGTCCAGCATGCCAGATACCTGGGTGTATGGCATTGTGTCTTGTTGTTATTTGTGATTGCAGACTCCAAGCACTCTTGGCTGTGTTCATGGTATGCCTGTATAACATGTTCTGCAGTGTGTCCCATATTCTGGACTTGCACAGGGCCTTTCATGGATTCCACATTGGTTTGTAGGGGTGCAAGCTATGCTTTATACATGTGTTTCACTGTGGTATTCTGGCCAGGGACTGGGGTCGGGATGTGTAACTACAGTGTGATTACTCTATGGTCTGGTCTTACCAGTGAGGGATACACTTCTCATCTTGACATCCAGTACACATATTTCTCATTATCACATCCAGTATGCTTACCCCTCTTGTGGAAGTGTTACATTTTGCATGTCCATTTTGTTTGATGGATTCTGGGAAATTGTCTACAAATGTGTCGGTGCTAGTATAATACAAAGTGTATAGTGACAAACGTCTCAAAAGCTGACTTCACACTTCTTCAGACTGAGATGGTATCCTTTAAGGCCACTGGGCCAGTGGAGACCACAACACACAATGGTGACTCCTTCACAGACGCTTTCTACGGACATCTCCAAGAAAGCATGGACCATGCAATCACAAATAAAACCAAGACCCTCTCCACCAAGGGAAAGTGGCCTGTGTGGTGGACCCCAGCCATAAACAAACTGTATAACAAATGAAGGATACTAATGCAAGACAGAGCTACATCTCCTAAAGGGAAGGCAGCTGTGATCAGCACTAGTTAAAGCTACATTCTCTCATAAAGACATCCAAGGTCAACTTTGAGACAAAAATCACCAAAGACAATAAAGATAACCACAATGCCTTCTTCAGTTATGTCAGACACCTGGGTGTGAACCCTCAGATATGCTCAGAGTTGGTACACAACAACATATATTTCAGTGACCTGACAGATATTGGCAACATTCTGGCAGACAGGTTCAGTGCAATTTTCCCCCTCCCTCACCCCCAAAAGAAGATAGTTATCATAGCTGAATGTAACCTCACTGTCATCTCAGATGTCCATGTGAGAGCCGCACTCAGCAAAGACATGAACACAGCAACAATGGGACCTGATGGTATCCCCAGTTGCGTGCTACATGAACTCCAGAAGGAGCTAAACATGTATATACAAATGCTATTTAACCTTAGCCTTGCTATAGGATATGTACCTGAACACTGGCATACAGCAACAGTGGTCCCCACTCCACAAAGGAGATGCCTCCACAGACCCTGGGAACTACCACCACACAAGCTTAACCAGCCTTGTCTGCAAAGCTATGGAAAGAGTCATTATGGAGCTCTTAAACAGAGACATTGGTGACCTACGGACCCTTGTTCCCACCTAGTTCAGCTTTGTACAGGGCAGATCCTGCCTTTTGCACCTAGTTGACTATTTTGAAACTGTCTGTAGGGCCATTGATGAGGGCTAAGCGGTCCACACAGCCTACCTGCACTTGGCTAAGGCCTTTGACACAATACCCCATTCAGGCATCATAGACAAGCTCAACAGCTGAAATATAAAACCATATGTCACAGGATAGGTTGCAAAATGGCTAAGAAACAGAACCCATAAAGTCGACATTGCAGGTGCCTTGTCAGATTCAAAGCCAGTCACAAGTGGTGTCCCACAAGGATCTGTCCTGGGATCCCTCTTATTTGGCATTTACTTTTCAGATGTGAAAGCAAACATAAGAGGGTTGTGGCTGACAAAGTTTGCAGATGACTGCAACCTAGGCACCATAGTGAATACATCAGCCGGCACCCACATCCTGCAGAATTCCCTCACAAAGACAGATAGCTGGTGCCAGAATCATGGCCTGAAACTGAATGCAACTGATGTGTAGTCATCCCCTTTGGGAGGAACAAAGTACCCACAAATCAATACATAGACAGCAACCCACTGAGTACAGACAACAAATCAGACACCCGGGGACCCATGTAGATAGTGACCTCTCGTTTGACACCCATGTTGCCAAAGTGGTTAGAAAGACTTTCTATCTTGCCCACCTTATCATGAAGGGTTTTCCATCCAGATCAAAGGAGGTCATTGTACCCCTATACTTCTCCCTTATCAGGCCCATGATTGAATACAAAGCCCCATTTGGTATGTACCTCACCCAGCACTTGCAACAGCTGGAGAGACCCCAAAAGTACCTTACCAAGAGGATCAAGGGTCTACAACACGTCATATGCTTCCAGACTAAAGGAAATCCAGCTTTATTCAGTAGCATACCACCTACTTACAGATGACCTATGCCTGACATACAAGACCATGTCCAATCAGGATTTGGTGGACATGCTCCACTGCAAGCAATCCAAATCCACCAGAACCATGAGAGCTAAAGATTTGAACCTCAGCACATACATGTATAGGACATGCTGGAGGGACAGAGTCATAACTCAGAGGCTTCTCACACTCTAGCAAAGAATCCAAGTTCATGTTAGACAGAGTCTCTCACTGACTCTCTTCAAGAGAAATCTGGACAAGTGGATGTGAGATTGTAGGTTTACCCCAGGGGTCCTCCCTGTGTTACTACTAGACAGAGGCACAGTCAAGTTATTCGATTAAGTAAGGGGGTCATAATGTGTCACTACTAAGTCAGAGGCACAATATTTGGAATCTATTCTGTACACTTATTACCACTATAAGGGGTGGCAATAGCCACATCACTATGGCTAGGCTTATAAATGCACTAGGGCAGATAGCCTAGTAGTAAACTATGAAACTATGAAACTATGGTGTATGTGTAGGTATTGTCAGTCAAGCAATATAATGTTGTTTGGGGGGCTTGATATCTTCCTGTATTCCAACATTTTTTGTCTATTCCTTCTAGCATGTCGAGGGATCAGTTGCTAGTGTCCTCTCCTGCTCAGCTGGTGAACCTGGGAATATTGAGGCAATGTTACAATTGCCTCATGTACACAGACAACCCTCTCCTTCTCCCACAAAACACAAATACATGCGAGAGATGCAACTATATAGCCAAACTGGAGGCTGAGCTCTCTCAACATAGGACTGGCAAGACCAGACAGGAGGAGAAGGTAACCACACACACCACAAACCCAGTCTCACATAGCACTATCACAACTTCAAATCATACACATAAACACACAAAGACATACTCAGAGGCTCTGATCAAAAATCTACCAAAACAGCAGAGGCCACCAAAGCAGACACCCAAACAACTGCCTCCACAGGGTACAGCACATGCAACACATAGACCACAGAGTCAGTGTGCCAAACAGTCACAGCCCTTAAGGCCAAACACAATGCCAGACACACTCATCATAGGTGACTCCATAGTCAGACACACTGACGTCCAGCTCACCAGATTGAGTAAGGAGAAGGTCACAGTAATCTGCCTATCGGGCGCTGGAATCCGCCACATAACGCAAGCACTCAGGTCACTCAACTGCAAGTACAAGTATGACTCAGTCATTGTCCATGCGTGTGTGAACGACCTGAGACGTACCTCCCTGGACTACATGAAAAGAGACATAGAGGAGCTCTCTGATTATGTAGCCCAGGCAGGTATGACCCTGACCTTGAGCAATATCCTACCTTCACCAAGAATGATGCCACAATACAGAGACAAGATGATCAGCTTTAATAATTGGCTTAAACTATGGTGTCATTAAAAGGGGATCCAATGTCTGTCTGCCTGGGATGACATGCTGGACAAGCCACGCTGCTTCGCAAGGGACGGTTTGCACCTGTCACCCCTGGGCTTCTGGATTTTGGCTAAGGCTCTTGCCACCCCCATTGTGCCTTTTTTAAGCAAGGCTCAAATTCTAAACCTACCACCATAGAACACAAAAAAGGAAGAAAACTAAGGGTAATGCTGCTCAATGCCGGAAGTCTCAACCTCAAGATGCACGCACTCGAAGCCCTTCTCAGTATGGAAAACATCGATGTCTGTGCTGTGACTGAAACCTGGTTCAAGGCTCCTGAGAGCACCCCGGCACTATCAGGTTTTACCTCATATCATGCGTTCCGGCCCCAAAATCCGGACAACACCAAGAAAGGAGGGGGGATGTCCATATTCATCAAGGACACCCTCACCTCAAGGTTGGTGGCAATGCACGATGCATCGGAGACCATCCAGGTGCAATTAACCGTAGGCAAGACTACTCTGCAGTTTGTAGCATGTTACAGGCCACCCTCTCAAACTCAGGAACCTCACACAGCTTTCCTGAAAACACTGCAGGGGATAAATGTATCTCCAAACACCATCATACTGGGTGATTTCAACTATCCAAATATAGACTGGGATCACTACTCAAGCCCCAACACTTTAGCCCAAAGGTTCCTAGAGTTCATAAACTCAAATGCCATGGAACAACTAGTCACCATCCCCACAAGAGGAGAAAACATACTAGATCTCATCATCACGAACATGGGGTCACAATGTTCAACACCAGAAGTATACCCATCATTGGTGAGATCAGATCATAAACTAATCTCACTGGAAGTCCACATCCCACCCCCACCCCAGATAAAAAAGACCACAGTGAAGAACTTCTCAAAAGCTGACTTCACACTTCTAAAGACTGGTGTGGTCTCTTTCAAGGCCCCCGAGCCAGCGGAAACCATTACCCAAACCACTGAATCACTTACAAATGCCTTCTACCAGCACCTCCAGGACTGCATGGATCAGGCAATCCCAAAAAAACAAAGACTCTTTGTACCAAAGGCAAGCATCCAGTCTGGTGGACCCCATCCATAAACAAGCTCTACAACAAAAGGAACAAGCTACTACAAGATAGAGCAAAATCCGTAAAAGGGGATGACACCCCTGATCATTATAAGTAAAAAACTGAGATCTCTCATAAAATCATCCAAGGCAAATTTTGAGAGAAAAATCACTAAGGACTCAAAAGACAATCATAAGGCCTTTTTTAGCTATGTTAGAAACCTGGGAGGAAACTCCCAGATATGCTCAGAATTAGTTCAAAATGATGTAAAAATCACTGAACCTACAGACATTGCCAACATACTGGCTGACAGGTTCAGTGCAAATTCCTCCCCAAAAGGTGAGCTATCTATACCAGAGGATTGTAGCCCCCCAAACATCTCAAATGCTCAGGTGAGAACTGCTCTATCCAAGGCGAAAAACACAGCATCCAAGGGATCAGATGGTGTCCCCAGTTGTGTGCTCCACAAACTCAATGAGGAATTAAACCCGCAGTTAGGACAGCTGTTTAATCTTAGCCTCACCTCAGGATACGTACCCAAGGAGTGGCCCACTGCACAAAGGAGGTGCCTCCACTGACCCCGGAAACTACTGTCCCATCAGCTTGACAAGCCTGGTCTGCAAAGCTATGGAGAGGATCATAATGGAACTCATAAATAAAGACATAGGGGACTTGCATACTTTGGATCCAACCCAGTTTGGCTTTGTCAAAGGCAGATCATGCCTTTTAAACTTGGTTGACTTTTTTGAAACAGTCACCAAGGCCATTGACGAGGGCAAGGCAGTCCACACAGCCTACCTTGACCTGGCAAAGGCTTTCGACACAATACCCCACTTGGGTATCATTGAAAAACTCACCAGCTTAAATGTAAACCCATATGTCACAAGATGGGTTGCAAACTGGCTAAGTGACAGAACCCATAGGGTCAGAGTTGCTGGCGCCATGTCAGACTCCAAGCCTGTCACAAGTGGTGTCCCACAGGGCTCAGTCCTGGGCCCACTTTTGTTCGGCATCTACTTTTCAGAAGTACAAGCAAACACAGGAGGATTATGGCTGACAAAGTTTGCAGATGACTGCAAACTGGGCACCATAGTTGAAAACCCATCTGACACAGACATCCTTCAGAAGGGTCTCATAGAAACGGATAACTGGTGCCAGAGCCATGGCCTAAAGTTAAACGCTAAAAAATGCATAGTCATACCCTTCGGGGAAAACAAGGTTACCCCTAGTTGCCATATAGGTGGCAATCCTCTAAGCACAGAAGAGGTTATCAGGGATCTGGGGACCCAGGTTGACAGTAACCTTTCGTTTGACACTCACATTGCCAAAGCAGTTAGGAAGACCTTCTACATTGCCCACCTGATCATGAAGAGATTCACATCTAGATCAAGGGAGGTCATCGTTCCCCTGTACTCATCACTCATCAGACCAATGATTGAGTACAATGCCCCATTCGGAATGTATCTGACCCGACACCTGCAGCAATTGGAAAGGCCCCAAAAATTCCTCACCAAAAGGATAAAGGGTCTCAAAAATATGTCTTATACTGCCCGACTGAAGGAACTCCAGCTCTATTCAGTCGCCACTGCCTGCTCAGAGGTGACCTGTGCCTGACATACAAGGCCATGTCCAACCCGGAATTAATGAACATGCTTCACCTCACAAAATCTAAATCCATCAGAACTACAAGGGCAAGAGACTTAAACCTCAACATGGCTATTAATAGGACGTGCTGGAGGGACAGATTAATCACCCAGAGACTCCCTATGCTGTGGAACAAAATCCCAGTACATGTGAGGCAGAGCACCTCGCTGACTTTGTTCAAGAGAAATCTTGACCAATGGATGGGAGATCGCAGGTATACCCCAGGGATAACCTCAGTGTCACTGCTTGACAGAGGCACAGCAAAATAATGGGCATATTATCCTTCAAACTAAAGGGGTGGCGGAAGCCACAAAACTCTGGGCTAGGCTTATAAATGCCCTAGGGCAGATAGCCTAGTATGAACCTATGAATCTATGAACCTATGAACATAGGCCTGGTGCAGTTCCTGCTATTAGGACAGTGGTCTGCAGCAAGCTATATAGTAGTAGGCAGTTTTAGCCATTGGTATTTGACCATGGCTAATCCATGTTGCTTCTTGTTGTGGTACCAACATGGGGGTGTGGTTATCCATGACATTTATTGCTAGTCACCCTCGTTTTGTAGCTTGTTCCATGTTTTTGCAGCTGTACATCACTGTATGAGGTGTGACCTGGTAGTGTTAGGGTGCTGATGTGGGCTTTGACCCAGTTTTCTATTACAGCACTGATATCTACATTCTCTATACTGTGTGCGTTTACACTGCACGCATCTTGCTGTTTATACTTCTGGCATTGGGTAGCATTACATCTAGGTTCCTATCCCTTGTGGTACCTATGAAGGTGGGTTTGTGTTTTTGTGGTTTATGATTGGTGAGGGTGGATGTTAGTCAGGGTCCTCAGGTGTGCATATGGTTCACGGTGTTACATTACTTAACACATGGCATTCATTCCTCAGGTGGTGCTGCAGGGCTGCCTCTGTTGGATGCACATACTACACTCCCTGTACATGTTTGGAAGCAGGTTGTGTCATGTTAGGCATCCCTGTTACTATATGAGTGAGTCGGAGGGGGTATCAGTCCCAGTGTTCCTACTGAGCCAGTGTATGTGCTATGCGTTGCCTCTTTGCCAAGGCCAGGGCATACTGGGCATGCCTCCTTCTGCCTACTGGGGCAAGGTCAGGTTTTTCCTCCTCTGAGTCACCCTCTGCCTGTGGTGGTTTTGGCAATGGTGGGGGTATGTTTGGCCCAGCCCTATGCTGGTCCTGCTGCAGCTGTTTCCACAGGATCATATTATGTAGCATAGCACATATCATGATCATTTGGGTACATGTAGTTGGTGTGTACTGCAAGGCTCCACCAGATGTGTCCAGACACTGGAACCATGACTTGAGCAGCCCAAACACACGCTCTATGACATTATGTGTTTGTGTGTGTGCCTCATTATGGCGTTCCTGTTCGGGTGTGTGTGCATTTCTGATGGGTGTCATCAGCCACGGCTCAAGTGCATAGCCTGCATCCCCCACTAGGTGTCCGTGTGGGAAGTCCCCACTGGCAAATGATTGGTACAGCTGCATCAGATGCCAGATGTGGGAATCGTGGTAGCTCACAGGGCAGCCAGCACACACATTCATTATTATGCCCTGGGCATCACACATGACCTGGCAGTTGATGGAGGGGAATCCCTTGCAGTTAATATAGGCTCTACCCCGCTCACCGGCTGGTGCTTTGATGCGTATGTGCGTGCAGTCTATTGCACCCAGTACCTCAGGGTATCCCGCTATTTGCTGGAAGAGACGCATATTGCTGGCCAATACCTCACCGGCATTGGGGAAATATACATGATCACCGACATGTGCTGACATGGCATCCAGGAACTGGTGCAGTACCCTGGAGACTGATGCCTGTGATATCCCCATCATATCACCAGTTGGTCTCTGGAAGGTACCTGTTGCTAGTATTCTTAGGCCAACACATACCTTGGTTTCCACTGGGATGGGTTCCCTCTGTTGGTTCTGTGTGTGAGACGTGGCCTGCACAGCTCAACAATTTGCTGCAGAAGGTCTCTGTCCACTCTGTAGCGCTCTACTATCTCCAGCTCATGTAACCCATGGTAGGTGACCCTGGGCCTGTATACTCTCCTCCTTCTCCTCACTCTGGGTTGTCTGTCAGCATCTGCATTGTCACCACCCTCAGCAATTCGCCTATGCCTGATTATAACAGCTATGGCAGCCCCTAGCATTTCTGCTCTGAGTTCAGCTTTTTTCAGTTTTCAGTTCTGATAGCTTACTCCTTTCTTGCAGTATCTCTTGTGAGAAACACCCTGCACTGCTGTTTGCAGTGTTTTAAGTGCTGGGTTGGGCTTCTAGTCTGCCTGTGTAATTGCCTGCTTCCAATTGTTTCCACCAATTAACTCCAGCAGTATCCTCTTGCAGCTTCCTTGTATTCTGGTTGTTTCCTGTTTCCTCTCTGTTTCTTCAGGGGGAGCAATGTGCACACCAGCTTAAGCACGCTCACAGTTACTTAAACGCGCGCACACATCCTTACACGGTGTGGACTGGGCTGATTCATGGTAAAACGCGCGCACATTGCCTTACACATGTGCACGCCCGCGCAAACCGTTGTAAACGGTTTGCAACACGCTCCCACATGTTGAACCTGCCTTACATGCACGCACACATGCGCATGCATGTATATCGAGAAAGTTTGAGTGTAGGGATAGTGTGCACCATCTATTTCTTGACTTTCCTAGTGTTCTGTTGGGACACACCTCTCTCCCTGATGTCTGTCTGTCATCTGTCACGTTACACTGCCCTCCAATGTGATACATTTATTTCTATCATTCCCCCCGTGATGTCACCTACCTCTTACTCTATTCCTCCCCCTTCTATAACTCTTACACTACTCAGAAAGTGCTCATTACCTATGTGGCAGTGTGATTCAGTATTGTAACCCTCATTTACATAGGATTGCCTAGTAATGCTTAGTTACATCTCTTAGACTGAGCTTCCCCCCCTTGGCAACCACTACACGGTGGCCATATTGTTTTTGGTCTGCTAGTCCCTGCATTGTCATTCCATGTAATACATAAAACCCACAATTGTGGGCTTATAAGCTTCGGTTTTCACTTTTAGGCAGCGCACCCTGTTTGCGCGGGTGTGCACTGCAGTTAAACATCAAAATCCCCTGAAAAAAAAAAGTTATTTTAAATAATTTTGCAACACTTTTTAATGCCAATGGCCACATATTTGGCCATTGGCATGCTAGATAACATATGCACCCTTTATTTGGAGCTGACATAGCTCCGTTGTCAATTTTGCAGAAATGTACTCAGTTGTCAGCTGAGTACATTTCTGCAGCTAAAACGTCCATTACACGGACTGCTTTGGGCTTCTTGGATCGCTCAAATACCTCATTTGCATATATTTCAGCTGCAAATGAGGTATTGAGCATTTCCACGCCCAGTCCATGTAAGAGACGTTTTAGCTGTCTCTTACACGGAGGTTTGGGCTGTTCCTGGATCGGGAGGCTTACATGGAGGCTTACACTACTCTTAAACTCCATGTAAGCCTTCGTGAATCCTGCCCATAATCTTGCACATCTTCACTGCAACTGAAGACCTGTTTGCCACCGATGGCCATTAGTTATATATATACACATTAAAGTGTTAAGTCATTAACCATGTATGTGTGTGACATGAAAGTTCAGAAAAATAAATGTTTAATTGTAGAACCATATAACAAAAATGCTGGAAAAAGAGCCACAAAAACAAAAATGAAACAAGGTGGCCATTTGCTAGTGTCACATAATGAGCTCCATACTCAAACAGTAGCACATAGTCTGCAATAAAAAACAGGTTTTTTGACAAGTAATTCCATGGACAAACTTTAATCAGTGCAGGTTAAGTGCTTTCATCCCTACAAAAACTTGAGACTTCATCAGAACAATATTCTACCTAGAAACACTTACTTATATACTTAAAAACATTTAATTAACAAATAAATCAATTAAAATCAATTAAAAAGAGATCTTAATATTTTCTTAAAGGCCAAGGTACCCATTTATCTTTACATACAAAGAGGCAGCATAATAATACTCTTTTGTACAATATCAAATAAAATCAATATATAGTACAAACAAATGTTTTGTAACAATTTTATGAATAATGCAATTAAATAAATAAAAAAAAAAGCATCAGAACTCTCTTTTTCAAGTCAGGCGAAATAGAGAGCAAGTCATTTATTCCCGATGGTAAGTAAACTTTTAGCTTAATTATTCAATATAGTTCTCTTAGTTCAATATAAAGTTCCCACTCCCCCCCTTGAATTCACAGATACTAGTTCTAAAATTAGAAATATAAACTTTGTAAAGCCAGGATATTGTAAGGACTGCTTAAATAGAGCATTATTAATATTCTTTTTTGAAATTGCATATACATGCTCATAAATCCTAGTTTTCAATTTTCTTTCAGTTTTCCCCATATAATAACTTCCACATTGGTCACAAATGGCAATGTAAACCAGTCCTTTGGTATTGCAGTTGCCTTTAATCATTTTAACTGTACAACCTACATATTTTAAAACAATACTGTCCATATCTACAATATAAGAGCATTGTCTAGGTGCCCCAGATTTTGTTGTACCATTTACACTCAAAGTCAAAGGCAAACTTATATTTTCAAGCAACTGTTTAAAATTCTTTCCAGTCTTGTACACAAATCGAGTTTTAACATTTAAGACCTTCAGAACATTGAAATTACTTTTGAAAATCAGCCAGTTTCTCAAAATGATGTCTAATCTCCCTCTCGCCTTTCCCATAGGGGGTAATCATGTTGTTAGTACAATCAGGGCATCTATTATCATTTCTATTTGAGTTCTAATACTTGACATCTCCTAACAATGGTTTAAATTTCGTTCCCCAACCTGCTAATATTTCCATTTTTATATTGTTAAGTAAATCAATAGGATAACCCTTACTTAGAAAGATGTTAGTAATTTTCTCCATCTCCATATTCAAGGTAGCAAAATCTGAACACAGTCTTACCACTCTAACTAACTGGCCTTTACAAATATTCCTTTTGGTGTACTTAGGGTGAAAGCTCATAAAATCTAAATAGTTGTTGGAAAAGGAGGGTGTCCTATAAACTTTTGCAGCAAAAGACTGGTTTCTATAATCTTTATATAATGTGACATCTAAATAGTAAATAGAATGTCCAGATGTAGTGGTAGTAAATTTAAAAAATGGACACAAACTATTCAAATATTCCACAAATAATAAAGATTCATTGGATAATTCTTTTCATAACATAACACAGCACCCCTTTGTGTGTTTGCACAATGGAAAGCACAAAATGTAACAATGTATCTTTTTGAAATTGACAATGTCTGCTGATTGTCTGCAGATGCAGGTGTTTTGAAACTGCAGGTGTTATGGAAGTGTGCTGACTCCCATGCAATGTCACTTAGTGTATTTGAGTGACGGAAGGCAAAAGATGTAACAATGTATCTTTTCTGAAATTAACAATGTGTGCTTAGTGTCTGGTGTATTATGTCATGTTCGTGTGGAGGTGAGCAATGCACAAATGAGAAAGGCAAAGCTCAACATGTATTATTCTTTTAAAGAAGTGTTTATTATTTTTCATCACTAAAAGATAAGTGTGGGACTTGAACCATGATTATCGTATCACATGTGATGTGTGCTTTATTGTGTTTACCAGATGTGCTATACACACACTTGATTCACAGCACTAATGTATGTTATGCTTATCATAGGAGCAACTTTTATTAATTTTATTTATTAATTTCACTGCAAAAGCTGGGGGCTGCGCAAATATTAATATTTAAAAATGAAACATAAACAACATTACAAAATACATTTTAATACACATTATAGATTTTTGCACAACTCAGAATTTGAACTATCATACTAATGAAACTAAAAAACACACAGGGGTTGTCATCTGTCTGCTACAGAAACAACTGTGCAGCAGGAAAGCAAATCAATGTGCATACAAGTCAGTCCCATTTCTGCCACAGTATTAACAAGACATACACTTGTACACTCTCAGTTGTTTATACATGTTTTTCTTTTAGATTCGTTGCAATGAGTGACCACACAACCAGTTATGAATGTTGTTGATACCAATGCAGCTTTGTTTTCTCTTTGTATTGTGTTAATTCTTCTCCTATCTGTGCTGTACTCTCAGACATACAGCCTATAGGACATTTTGTATCATTGTTCTTTATATGTATGGCAGGAAAGTTTGAATATTAGTGAATCAAAATGAGAAATGTGTGTTGTTCACTTCCATTTAAAAGCTTGCTACAGTTACCTCTACACTTTGTAAGCGTATCCTGGGTGACGCATGTTTACACCTCCTACACAAAGTCAAAAGTTTGGGATTCATCAATTCTAATGTGTTCACACCTCATTTGCATCTTCACTATGCTCAGAGGCCTGAATCTACACTATAAAAGGTAACTGTTTAGTCAGGGAACTTGAAGTTGTGGAGACTTATATATTTGGATAACATAGAAGATTGTCATTCCTTTTGATTTATCTGCAAAGAAGGCTACTGATCTTGCTAAGGTATGATTGAATTTTTTAAGTAAATTCTAGATTTTGAAACATGTTACAAAGCAAATTATATATATGCAGTAGAAAATAAAACTTTTATCTCTATGCAGTTCTTATGGTTCACTGTTGGCATAGGCATTTTTGGCAGGCATTTACATTTGTGTTATAGACAGGTTATTAACTTTCATCACAAGTGTTATTCTTAAAAGTGTTATCTTATAATTTTCTATGTTATTTCAAGGAAATGTACTATATTGTCAATGATACAAGGTGTTATGCTTCTAAGATGGCCCATAGCCATTTCCAGAGGAGTGTTGGGCAAAATAAGAGGTGACTGGCAATCAAATAAAATTGACTTCTTTGTTGTAAATGTGTACAGATTGTGAGAATTGTGTTGAAAGCAGATATAACAACTGAAATGTGTGTTTTTCCTTGGTTTGTACAAACTTTCCTTTGCTTGTTGTTATGGGGGTGTGGGAACCAAGTACCATTTGTGTGTTGCCATAACAAAAGTTGTGTTTCAAGAGGTTTGCTCTTAAAAATGTGTAGTCATCCTGTTATTTCTGTGGGAAACAATACATTACTAAAGTGGTATTCCTTGTTTTAGACCAGACATTGGTTTGTGTGTGAGTATGACATATGGTACAACCACACAACCTTCAATTTTAATAACTGAAATGTGTGTTTCCAGTGCTTAATATTGAAAATATATTTTTATGTGAGCAGGAATTAACTTATGTCACATAGGATTATGGCACCCAAGTGTATAAATCCTTGAAAACACCCTTGGTAATATGTTTTGGATTCAGGGCTATTTTATTTATTTATCTATTTAACATTTGTTAACTGGGAAAGTCCGACATGGAACGAAGCCAATTTTCACCAGAGGCCCAGGGAGAAATGCTCCAGATGCATGTCTTGTGTCTTTTGTCTGATGTCCAGGGTACATAGTTGACTGAGTGCTTATTATATATGTGTCTGTCATGTTGCTTTGAAAATTGTATTGTTTTCTTACTGGTTTTTGTAATGTGTGTATCTTTTAAGCATGATGCCTATTAGTTGATAGAGAACTCATCTATTGACATAAGTCAGTGCTGTCACATATTGATGCCACTGCTGTAAAAATCACTCACCTTCTACTTAGTTACATTATCAAGTAACATTATGCAATGATCTGCCATTCATTTTTATTCTTAGCCTTTTCTTTTCCTATTCCAGGTTCAACACTTACCTTGATAGTCCGACATTTTCACATATTTTAATTCGGGACTGGCTCTGTGTGATGTTAGCAGTACACAGCCATTACATGAGTAAGTAAAAGTTGTGAGTATTGTCTGGCATCAGTTTTGCTGCATGTATGTGCATAAGATGAAAGTTAGCCCTTTGGGTCGTAAGGATATGTGCTATCCATTACCTCTTGGCCAGGGTGAGGGCATGTTGTGCACGTCTACATCTATTCACACTCACAGTGGCTGGTGGCTCCTAAAAATTTTCTTGTATTCATCAAACAAATGTTAAAAATAAAATAGAATATACTGAGTATAAATGTGTGTAAGCTTAATACAAATAAATCAGTGGGCAACCTATGAGATGCCATGCTATTTGTTTTTTCATCAGAGAAGTTCCATTTAACTCTATTCTTAAAATCAAAATGCAAAAGTCATTTTGAAAACCGTTTATAATATATAGTGGAGCAAACAAAATGTATTTAAAAAGAAGTGCTCCATAG
Organism: Protopterus annectens; assembly: GCF_019279795.1. Lineage (NCBI taxonomy): Eukaryota > Metazoa > Chordata > Ceratodontiformes > Protopteridae > Protopterus > Protopterus annectens. Next base: position 75,489,824 of record NC_056731.1, read on the forward strand.
AGATTTATCTTGGCTTCCAAGGCTCTTACCAGCATTTTTTGTTGGGTCCGTACTGGATAGTCTTTCCTTAGAATGTACTGAATGACTATGAATCCATTGAACAATGTGGAACATAATGGATTTATTTATTTTATTTTTTATTTTACATTTGTTGACCGGGCTAGTCTGGCTGGATACATGTCCATTTTCAGCAGAGGCCCGAGGAGAAAAGCTCTACTAATAAAACTAAGTGACTAACAAATAACAAGTAAATAACAAGTAACTAAAGCATGCAGGCAACTAAGGGAAAAACTGATATATAGAATAGTAATGGGAAGGCAATTTAAACAAGAAATAAACATCAGTACAGAGTCATAATAATTTAAATATCTACTGTAGATAGACTGCTAAAAGAAGTTGAAGAAGGGAGAGAAATAGGAACAGGTAGAGAGTTTGTAAAAATTTAGTCATAGAAGTCAGTTAGTAGCAGGGATATTGTGATGAGCACTACTTTTAGGATAGAGATTTGCACACAGGAAGTTTGGAACTGGGTTAGATACATGGAGAGAAGACAGGTTACAGAGATAGTGGTGGGTAACATAAAAAGAGGTAGGAAGGAGTAAATAAGCAGGCTGGTGGGTTGCTAGGTCTACTTCTTGGAGGGAGAGAAGTAGTGAAGTAGGGTAGGTAGAAGAGCAATGTAGGGTGCGAGAGAGAGTGATTTTTTTTTTTTTTTTTTTTTTTTTTTTAAGCTCAGTCAGGATTTGAGCAGGGGCATAGCCAGTGAGATTGCAAATGTTTCCTTGTTTGTTTTTTGAAAAGGTGGGATGAGCTTAAAGTGGTTAGTTCTTTGGGGAGTTTATTCCAGTGAGATCCTACAGTATTAGCAAATAAGGAGTCACCTGCTTTGTTGTAAGATTTGAGAGTAGCTACTAGAAGTTTGTTGGCTGAGGAAGTAAGATTTTTGTATGGGGTGATAAGGTTATTAAGTATGGGTGTATTCGAGGGGTAATGGAGAATTTTATAAGTGATAAGTAATTGCTGTAGGAGAATTTGATTCTGTAGTTCTAGCCAGTTAAGATTTTTGAGATTATGACAATGGTGAGTTCGATATGGGAACCAGTAGCAAACCTGGCAATACTATGGTAGGCTGTGGCTAGTTTCTGGTGGTTAGCTTTTGAAATGTTAATAAATGAGGGGAGGCATACAGTAGTGTAGATAGGAGATGAGTTTGGGCAAGAGACACTCGGGTAGCTGCAGTAAGAAAGGGCTTAAGTCTATAAAGGGCACCTATCTTTTTATTAACAGCCTTGATGGTTAGATCAATGTGACAGTCAAAATTCAGTTGATTGTCTATAGTAACGCCTAGGAGTTTAGTGGAACAGTCAGGATTGATGATCGTGCCATTGCCAGATGTGATGGAAAATGAGATAGGGGGAGATTTAAGTGTTGGTGTAAAGAGTAGTAATTTGGTTTTTTTGGGATTAAGGAGGAGACAGATATGTTGGAACCATTTTTCAGCCGTAGTAAAGAGTTTCTGGGTGGAAGAGTGGAGTTCTCCTGAAGATGAAGCAGAACAGATGAGAGTTGAATCATCTGCATACTGAATACAAGTGGATGTTGGGAGCGAAGTAGCCAGGTTATTTATAAATGTAGAGAAGAGGAGGGGGCCTAAGATGGATCCTTGAGGAACACCGATATTGACTGGGAGCTGTGAGGATATATGGCTGTCCCAGAGGACAGCTTGTTTTCTATCATTCAAATATGAGTCAAACCATTGTACTGCTGAAGAGTCGAGTGAAAGTGATGTCAAGGTATCTAGGAGTAGTTGATGGTTAACCATATCAAAGGCTTTTGAGAGGTCTAGGAATAGGGCCGAGGAGTAAAGGTTGTTATTGCGATTTCTGTTTATTGTGTCGGTGAAGGAGAGAAGGGCGGTGGAAGTACTATGGTGGGGTCTAAAACCATGTTGTGAGTCTACTAGTAGGCTATTTTGCAAGAGGTGATTTAGGAGTTGATGGTGAATACAACATTCCATAATTTTAGATAGAGGAGAAAGTAAGGCTATAGGTCGGTAATTAGAAAGTTCATTAGAGTGACCTCCTTTATGGAGGGGAATAATATAGGAGACTTTCCAGCAGGATGGGATAGTAGATTCGGTTATTGTTCTGTTAATTAAGATCGAGATTGGGTAAGCTAGTTCAGATGCTGCTAGTTGTAGGTATTCAGCTGGAAGTTTGTCGGCTGAAGGGGTGCAGGGTTTAGGTTTAGAGAGTAACTTACGTATGTGGGCTGTGGAGACTGTGCTAAATTTTAGGGTGGGGGTGTTATTTAGAGGAGAGGTGTGTTGAGGGAAGGGGGAGTCATGGTGTTTGCTAGAGGTGACTGTTTCAGAGAAGAAGTTGTTAAAGGTATTGGCTATTATGTTGGGTGAAGTTTGTGCTAAGGTAGCAGGTGTGGGAGTTTTGGTATTCCCTGGATGTAGAGGTTTATTGATTCCTGACCAGAATTTTTTGGGGTTGTAATTTTGGTTATGTTGATATTGAAGGTAATAGTTTTTTTTATCAAGATGGATGAGTTTTTTTGTAGTATTTCTAAGGTGTTTGAAGTTTAGAAGGTCAGCAGGGTTTTTAGTGGTTCTCCATTTAGTCCAAATTTTATTTTATGACTATATACATTCCTGAATTCACAGTGCACTATAAAAATGCATAATTACTCATCCAGAGTATGATTTATAGCAATATTAGCGTACCAAAGATCATGGCATATGCTTCAATGAGAAAAGTTGGAACTCAGTTTCTGAGGAGTGACACATTAGACTCATGATAAAACAAGGCCATTGGGTTCTGAGATCCATTACAGTGGGATGCATTAAATATAGCTAGTAGAGATATAAATAGGCAAGCCTTTTAGCATGATTAAGATTATCTGCTGTTGAAAACAACTATGAGAATCTTGCAAAAAAAAAGATTCTTGAGAATGGAAGGACAGCAAAAGAAAACAAAGGACTTATGAAGTGTGACTTTGGCCTCAAGAAGTCAAGATGTAATGGAAAATCCAGATGGAAACAGTATTCAGCTGTCTTGTGAACTACAGTCTCTAAAACATTAAGCAACATTGGTTCACAGCAGAAAAACCTGACAATGAACCTGATTTAACCATATCTCTCAACCTCCTGGAGCAAGAAATCTGGACAAAACCATAAATAAAAGTAGGACAAAGGTCCCAGAATAGGGACATTTTTTAAATATTGCTCTTACAAACTTAGAAAGTTGATAGAATAATAGGATTTGCATTAGCAAGCATTTTCTGAAGGGTATGACGTTGGAAACTCAACATCTGTCATTATTTTCTAACTTCAGTCTTTAATCATTTGCCACTAATTTACAAGAAAACCACAACTTTATGAAAAACAAACCAAAAATATCAGGCAAAAATCTGGACATTCTGTGAAAATCTGTACAGTTGAGACGCATGCATTGAACTCTATATCTGAATGCGGTGGAAACTGGTAGACAGCAATTTGCTAATGTCATTGATTTAGATTCTGACAAGGCTTTTATCATATTAATGCTGGGGAGCAAGATGAAGCAAGGACAGACATATAGGGATTATAGCTTTAAGGTCAAACACAGAAGGTAGAAATGAGGAAATACTGTCTTGAGAAAGAGACATAAACTGCAGACAGGCACATAGGCAATTTTGGACCTGTTATTTTCTTTTTTTTTTTCAATAACAAATCTTTATTGTTTTACCATTTTCCATACAAACTTAAACAAAACAGAAATATCGATAGGTTCCAACTAATGTTTCTAATAAAAGCACAACAACATATATACAATATTTACATGAATGCTTCCAACTGTAACAACAAATTATAGAAGAACATATGAAGAGAATCAAAAATAGATCAGCTATCTAAAAATTTTACTTATTAATAAATTTCCCTTATAATGTATATATGTCTCAGGGTAAGTTTGGGTTCAATGTATTACGCCAATATAATATTAAAAATTTGTTCCCAAATTTTCAGATTATTGATATTTTTATTATGATCATTAAGAAATAATTTGTGGGCTAATATGTCACATTGCTAGAATCTTAAAGTTATCCCATGAAGTTTGAGATGGATTTAACCAGTTTGTAACTATATATAGTTTCATTAACAAAAAAATATTAATAAGTATAGTCATTTGGGATCTAGAGAAATGTTTTGGAGGGATGTGTAAAATCATAAATTCCCATGAAACTGTTGAACTTTGATAACCCATCTTTTGAAGTTCTATTCTTAAAGAGTTCCAAAGTTTATAAATACATTTGCAGCTCCAGAACATATGGAGAAGGTTTGCGGATTGATCTTTGTAGTATGGACAGTTTGGAGATTTTTTAGAATTGGACCTATTATTTTCAAAGTATCTCTTGCTGATATCACAAGAGGCATAAAACACAGTATAAGTTTCTAATGGATTAAAGTACCATACATTGAATAGAAAGATACAAGGGAGAATCTTTAGAGTTTTTTTTTCAGAGAGATATCTGTGTGTATAGGAGGTAAGTTCATAAGAAATGAAAGACACCATACCTATGGAACAGTAACCCTAGGACTATATCCAGTTACAAGGGCACAATATAAAGCCACATAACAGAGAAAAAATACTTTAATTGAGTCTTAGCTGCAGTAGTAAATCACTAGGGCCATTTTTTAAAAAAGCAGTAGCCCTGTTTAAAATGAATATGGATTATTTTATTGTTATTTATTGTGCCTTTGTTTACTGTGATAGTACAACTGGATGTTGCATAAACCCCTTTTCAGTGGAGGTACAATGAGAAAAGCTCCATATATTGTACAATAATTAAAACAATCATGAATGTGTAAACAAAAAAATGGAGAATTATATACAGTATAAGAATATACATAAAATAAATTAAGCAAAACCAAGTTAGACATTATATACAGCGTAAGAATCCATCTATCATAAGTGATCACTCGTGATATGTTATTTCTTCCAACGCCCATTCTGCTGGGTGAGTAAGTGTGTCTAGCTTTACACATCATTTGTGAGAACTCCGTTGAAATATTGTGACACACTTTGTGTATAGTATTCAGAAAAAATACTCTAGATAGTTACAAAGGGAGGACACTGATATGGAAAGGGAAATAAAAGGGATGAAATATAGTGAAGAGATTCTAGAAAGCTGGGGCTCTCCTGAGAGTATAGAAGATAATAGGATATGCTCTGCACTCACAAAATCATTAAAGAAAACTGAAAAGGAATTGAAATGAAAGGAAGGATGTGAGTAGGAAAGGTCATAATTTTCAAAGAGAAGGCTGCACAGACAGTACTACTTCCCCGAAATGTTGGTGGATGAATGAAATTTGTTCCTTGAAGAAACAGTATATATTAAAACTGCATGTTTTAGAGGAGCTTGACATAACTCATTTAACAAGCTATAAAAGACAAATGCATTTTTTTTTGCTACTGGACATGGCTTTTCTGTATGACTATCTAAAGTGAGCAATGCTCTGCAGCAATTTATTGAGGTTAATGAGTAATAAATGTGTGAGGCCTTGCAATGAGCCACTCTACCTATCCAGGATCTCATGTTTCTGAAAAATGTTTGACTGAATACATTTTCTTTGAAACTGAACTAAATGAATAGCAGAAATGAAGGTGGAGATCAATTGTTTTGTGGATCAGTTATCCACACTCCATTCAAGGATGATCTATCTGCACCCTTGTACTTACTATATTCCTTAAAAATATTGGTATGGGGCAATCATCTCCTTTGTATACCAGTATGGGCTCACCCCTTTTAAAAGTAAAATTTCAAAAGGAGAACGTTATGGTGTGAACTCTGTTTTGATGAACCATTAAGTAGATAAAAATACTTTTAATCCAAAAACCCATGGATTAAGAGAAACTGATTTTTATTGTTTTCTTGAGTTGTGTGTCTTTTATGTGAGACATATGCTCATTTCATAGGCTTGTGACTGTTGTGCAATACTTGTGCATTACTACATTCCACTACATTTTAAATGTGCTCTAGAGAGTTATACTATTGTGTAGCATATCTGTAGTCAGTGTATGTGCAGCATATTGTGCTTTTAAGGATGAATCAATTACAGTAACTCCAAAGCTATGATCTGGCACTGTTTAGGTGCAATTGCCCATTTAATGCCTGACAACACAGAATTACTTCACCTCTGTGCTCATTATGATGTCTTTCTGCTTCACTGTATATGTTGGCAAAGATTCATGACACACTAAGTGAGGGACCCACATATATCTGTGAAGAGATGCATTATCTGCCAAAACAAACTTTGACTGTGCTACATCAGTTTATATACAGTCAGGGGCAGCTGACCTCACACTGTCCTAGCAGATATTGGTATCAATGACCTGTGCTGACTCTAATTTAGCTGCTACTGGCCACTGACCCATTATAGGAAAAGCTTGTTGTTATTCTAATGTATTATTGTTAGGACTTATAAACACACATTTCCTCACACCAGAGATACTAAAAACATAGTGCGACTGTGTTGCCCTTTCTTTGTTTCTGTATAGGGTTCCTCCAATCTCCCAAAGACATGCAGGTTGCTTCGACCTCAGACTTGTGGTTATGCCAATAGAGTTGATCCAAAATTAAATGAAGTCATGTGCAAAAGCATGGACTGTAGGTGGTATATATCTGAGGAAGCAATGTGTAGACTAATTACTTTAGGCATCAAGCATGGTGTGCAGTATCCTCTAGACTGGCAGTCATGGATCACAAACTGTACACCATGTCAATCCTTATCAGTCATTTATTTAAAAATTGACCATAGATGATCTGGTCATGCTGATTAATGTCACCAAAAATCAGCAGAGACATTTGCCAGTGATAAGGGGATTGAGAATCTAAACTACTTCAACTGATGAAAGGGGGATCTATGTCAGTTTATCAATAAGCCACATTGTCAAAAACACATATGATTGAGTCCACATGGTCAACAAAGCAGTCAATCGTAAAAATGACATAAAGCCACGCAATACACCATCAACAACACAGATAATGTTTTTTGCAGGGGCAAGATATCCCTGCATCCCACACATCCACTGCTAATTATTTATACCAACTCTGAGGTTGCACTACAGTGGGAAAAAGAACAAATTCCCTGATCTCTATTGTACTGCTATCGCAGTCAGAATGGTTCAATGAATCAAATTGTCGGCCATATGATCTTGACCATATGGGTTTCAACAATATAGTAATTTGACATAGACCCTGACAATGACCCATGCTGATAGTGGGATGTGTCAATTCACCTCTCTATGCCTGTCTGTGCCTAAAGTCCAGAAGCCTTGGACCAATAAGCTACTGGCCAGCCTGTGTATAGTTAATCAATCAACTTGCCAGGAATGAAACCAAGTATACTGAATATAGTATCACTGATAGGACTCAGCTTGGAAGTGGACGACATGATGAAAAGGAGGACACTGGACATCATCTGTATCCATGAAACAAGGTATAAGGCAGTGCAGCAAACCCACTTTGCTTGTAATCCAGAGTGCACTGATCAATGAGAGGAAAGATTAGAAACTGTGTGGGAAATACGGTAATAGAGGGAATGCTTTGAAGACAAGTGGGGGATATCATCAGAATTTGTGAAAGACTTGTGGAAATCAGATGCCAGTGTAAACACCAGACAATATTCATAATATCATGCTATGCACCATAACATGGTTATGATGGCAAGGAAAGGAGTGCATTCTGGTAACAGATGCAGGGTGCACTAGTTAATCCAAGGCAATGTGAGCTGGTGTTGAAAATTAAGGACCAAAATGCTTATACTGGAACAGTCAAAGCATGATATGAGGACTGCCTCAGTCCTCAATGGTAGGGCAACAGGAATAAAGAAGAAGATGCCACTGTATACCTTTTTCTTCTTCCAATGGCCTGATGGTAGTCAATACATGGTTCACCAAGAGGTGCAAATACAAGATGAGATAGAAGAATGGTCAACATAAAACTCAGGTAACCTCCCTCCTAGTCAGGGAAGAACACTGGGGTAGAGTCAGAGATTGCAAAGCCATTCCTAGCAAAACTACCAGCCTAAAGCTTAAGCCACTTGTTGCTATAAGCGGTGGTCATAGAAGACACTAAGATCAACAGAAACTGGGCTGGAAACTTGGAAGTTGACTGTTGTGAATGCACAAGAGCTAAAAAATAATACCTGGAGTTCTAACACCTCAGAAGAAGAAGAAATAGGTGGAGCTGAAGAAGAATGGCAGCATCTCAATGTAGCATGTGTGATGACTATTGAACAGATATGTCAACAAGTCAGGCATGGCCGTAAGGTATATAAGGAAAGCTGATGGTGGAATACAGATGTCCAGGAAGTTATCCAAAGAAAGAAGGAGTGAAGGAAAACATGAGAAATATAAGTTATCAATAAAATGAAGAAGGAATACTGATTAGATAACAAAGGCTAAGAAAGTAGTCACAATAGTAATAAAAAAGTCAGGTTCTGGAAAATTACTCAGCAGATGGCACAAATAACCTCAATCAAGTTGTAAAGCAAAGACATAAAGATAAAGAAGGTAGTCATCAGCCACCATTCATAAGAGATGCTGCAACAATCTATCAATCTGCTTTCTGCTCTACTGAACATCAAAGACAGGTGAAAGGAGTACCTCCAGAAGTTTCTGAATGAAGAAAACACCACAGAATCTGTACTAACCCCACACACAAGATTCACATAAAGCCACATCAGATATCATCAAGATGTTGGTGAGTTGGAGAACAAAATGGCCCTGAGGCTACCCATAGCAATATGAAGAAAAAATTGTATTTGAGGTAACTGGAGGATGAGCATTCTAGTGTGAGTGCACAAGACTAAAGGAGCCATTCACACCTTTGGGCAGTAAAGAGGTATTCACCTTCTGTCACACAACATGAAAATGCTGGAGAAGGTGATTGATAAAGGAATACATGGAGCTGTAGAAAGTACAAAGGGAGATATGCTGTTTTGATTCAGACCAGTGTGTAGCACAACTGACCAAATGATTACAGTGAGATACGTAGTGGAGTAGAAGCGGAGAGGAGCAAAAAGTCCAACTAGGCATTCCGAGGCTTAGAGAAAGCATATGACAAAGTCTCAAGAAAGCTGAGTTGGGCAATCATGTGATGGTCTTGAAGTCTTGGAAACACAGGAAGAATTAGTGCAATCTATGTACAAGGATCCAATGGCACAAGTATGAACAGTGTTTGGACTCACAGAGAGGTTTCCACTTTGGAGACACTGGTCATCATGGTTCATTTCTGAGCCCACCGCTGTTCATAGTGGTGATGGACTATATTAGCAAACAGGTTAGGCAGGGCAGATCAACAAAGATGTTCTACACAGAGGATGTTGCACTGCAAGCAAACTCTGAAAAGGATCTTCAGCAAATGATAGGAGAATGGAATGCAAAACGGAAGGTATAAGGGATGAAACTTAATACACACAAATCAGATGAAGATAAAAACTAAGAAGGGAAATAATGGAACAGGTTTACAGCTGTAAATATCTGGGAGGGGTAGCTGAAGAGAAGGGAAAACTGACCGATGAGGTCAAAGCAAGAATAATAAGTGCTGCAGCCACCTGACACTGATTGTCCAGGGTAATATGTGACAGAATGCCAATGAATCTGAAAAGTAAAGTGTACAAACCAGTGATGGTACAGAAACGTGGGCATTAAAGGCAAAGCAACTGAGGAATCCAAAATTGATGGAGATGAAATGCCTGAAATGAGTGGAAAATGGAACAGAGGAAATGATGGCACCAGTGTAGACACCAAAATAGCTGTAATTGCAGAGAAAGTCAAATAGAGCAGATTGTAGTGGTTTAGGCACATGTGCAGGAATGCAAAAGAAGATTTGGGAAAATCAGGAAGATGGCAAGAGAAAACTATGTCTGGTCAAGAGACAACCTGTGACAGTTAAGCATGACTGTCACAGAAGTTAGGCGAGTGGCACTGAACTGAGAGAGGTGGTGACAGTTGTATCTGGTGATGTAGACTACTTTTTTCTCCTAAAAAATAAAGTTTGTCAACAAATATGTCACATGAACAAAAGTACAGGTATTAGTTGCGTACATCAGCTGAAGCAATTCACTTTGTTAAAATGTTTTCAGTAATGTAAGCTGTGGTGTTTTTTACTGAACATTCATTTTATCACATGATCATTTTACCAAACGTTTGGTTTCTTCACTTAGGTACATTGGTCAACGTTAGGGGTATAAATTTGTATGCAAGAGTTTTCAGGCTAGAGTTAGAGAGAGTAATAGTTAGGTAAAGGGATAGTTTTAGGATTGTTTTTGTGTGGGAAGTGTGTCTGAGTGTCTTGTGTTAGGCAATTAGTTTTTTGGAGGTTATGGACAGTGCTGGTTGAGGACCAGAGGTAGAGATGGAGTTAGGGTTAGCACATGACTAAGGTGGTGCTAACCCTTTCCTTTTTCTGCACCTTACTTTCTGAAAAAAAAAGAAGAAAAAAAACTTTCCCTAACAATACCACTGCCCAGTCTTTGCTACAATCACTACTATATTATTAATAATAATATAAGGAGAAGAAGAGTAAAAAGATGTGAACCCCCCCCTCCCCATCCTGGCATTAATATGTCTGATGGTATTATTACACATTTGTTTATTTATTTATTGACTGATTTATTTATTTAACTTTATCACAAAATAGCCTGGTTGTCTTTCTTTTGCAATGAGTTAAATGTGGAGTGTGGGCAGTTTGATGTTTTTGTCAATATTGTCTTTTTTGGGATTTTTAGTCATCACCATTATTCATGCTGTTGCTTTTGTTGTTGATATTTTTTCATTAGGTGCTTTACATCTCAGGATTAGAAGCTATCATCCCATCAGCAACTATAGCGCTCAGCTTCTTAGTATAAGAATTCTGGACAAAGCCAATAATAATGGTAGAAACAAATACACAAAATCAGAATCAGATTTTAAACATTGTTCTTACAGGCCTAGAAAGTTAATAGAACAACCTGCTTTGCTTTAACATACATTTTCTGAAGGGTATGAACTTTGATGCTCAAAAGTATGTCATTATGTATTGACTTCAGTCCTCAATGATTTGTCACAAATCCACAAATGTTATGAGAGAATGTCTAAAAATATGAGGGAAAAATCAGCTATTGAAGTAGATAGACTGGAAAGAATAGAAAAGTATAGCACCAAAATTACTGTTTCATTAAATAATGTACCCTACATTTAAAGATTGTCTGCTTTAAAATTATGCACTATTATAGACTTAAAAAAGAAGATTTGGTTTGGACTTATGAAATGTCTTAACTTAAAAAATAAGATCCCCGTTGGCTGTTGATCTCTTAAATAAATACAAAGTTACTAGAAACAACAGTAGTTTATTTACCAAGAAAAGTATAATATATCTTTAAAGTGTTACTTTTATCTAAGAATTTCTAGGCTGTGGAATAGCATCCCTAGACAACTTGTTAATATGAAACATTTTAAAATGCACTATGATAGTTACGATAAATACTTGTTCTTTGAGGCAAGACACAAAGGAGGAAGGATACATCAATGGTTCAAATTTGGATCCTAAGCTTTTGTAAGCATTGATTCAAGAAAAGACTTTTGTTTCATTTTAGAATAGATAGCAGATAGTAAGTGAAAGGGTGTGTTTGGTGAGGGATGTAATACAAAGCAGGTTCAAAGTTTACTGGCGGACTATATAGTAACTCTGAATGCCAGCCTAATGTTATGCAGTAAAGACAAGAATTTCAAATTATGTTTTGCAAATCATGCTAAAGTGTTTAAAATGAGCTAACACAATGTAGAAACTGTTGCAAAAAACATTTGCCCTGGGATTCAGCAAGCAGACATACAGGAATAAGTTATTCCTGCACGGCAGGGACCATTCCTGTTCAACACGGCAGTCACCATGCATACTTATGAAGGCGGGCTGCCATGCTCTAAAACAGACATGGTGCCATGTATGAGTGCAGGGGGTGTGTCTGAGAGCAGAACTCTCACAATACACACATCCCCTGCACTCTAGAATTGCCTTTCAGCAATTAAAAATGAGCAAGAATGCTGGTAATACCCCCAACCCATCAGGTTAACAAGTCTGGTCAAAGGCATAAGGGACAATCATCCCTACCAAGCCAGAAGTTGTTAGGATAACACAGGTAGCATAAGCAAATAGTGCACACCTCCCAACCCATCAGAGTAAGAAATGTGGACAAAGCTAAAAGGGACAATTGTCCCACAAAGCAGAAAGTTAATAAAATAACAGGTTCAGCATTAGCAGGGATATTCTGAAGGGTACAGATAAAATTACAAAACAAAAATAATTTTTTTTATAAATGCAATAAAGTTTAAGCATAGCTGCGTGGGTGTGCCCATTGCTTAGCTATGCTTAGTCCAGCTTAAACAGCCCAAGAAGTTAAATAGCAAGAGACATCCAACATCAGGGGTATTGCAATAGTGTAGTAGTTAGAGCATATGCTTTATAAACAGCCATTCCTGGTTCGATCCCCACTGTAACCAATTTGCATTTTACATGTGAAACCAGTACATAAACATTTTTTTTATTATTAGCTACTAAATAACATATATTTGTTAACAGGAGTACTGCATTAGGTCCAGATGTGAGGCGTCAGTTCAATAAAGTTGTGAAACCACGATATAAATACAAGTGCCCCATACAGTATAGTTACACATGAATAAATGTAATGAAAGCACATTGAGGGATGTCAGAGACAGTAAACAAATTTATAATATGTAGTGAGTGATGAATCAATGCCATACAGCGGATAGTCTATAAAATGAAAAATAAGCAATGCTAAGCATTGCACAGCTCTGCTTACTGGGTGTAAGCATTGTGCAAATATGACTGCTAAGCAATGAGTAGCCCAGCTAAGTGGATTTGTCCATTGGTAAGCAGTGCTGAACCTGTCCCTTTAAGGTTTGCCTGTAGCTTAGCTTAGCTCAGCATATTCAAAACCATCCAATCACAGCACAGGGCGAGAAATCAGCCATATTTAAACCCCGCAGGTGGGAATACAGCTCATAACTGGTTGCAACTTCCCACTGTAGGCAGTATGGCAGGAGTTGGTGAGGGAATATGCTTCTGGGCTCAGCTCTGGGGCATACAAGAGTCCAAGATCATAGTAGGACTCCTGGTAATAGGGTGATGGAGTATGGGCAAAGGTTGCCAGGGCATAAAAAGTGTTTACAGAGGATTTGACTGCACAGTTGAACAGGATCTTAGACATATGAGAAGGACGAAAAGTATAAGGGAGAAAAGACAAATAGAGTGGGCAAAAGAGAAGGGAAATAATGGACCGTTTATAGTGTAAATTATGGAGGTGTTTATAGAGCCAAGCAATAATAATAGTGTGAGCCACTATCTATTGTCCAGTGAAATGCACGATGGGCTTGAATCGAAAAGCAAGTGTACAAACCAAGGCTGTTGTGAGCGGTAACAATCGTGCTTAATGGCAAACAATAAATATAACAAATTATGTATGAAAGTAAATTAGTGAAAGGTTGACTAGAAAAGGCACCAGTGAGAACAAATACGGATCATTTAAATCAAATGAGCGCTGGGTTTAGCAATGTGCTGGAATGCAAGTATTTGGAAATGGCAGATGAAGGATTCTATCTGGATAGATGCACCTGGAGTTGAAAGACTTACAGAAGACAAATGGACAACGAGAAAGGTGAAAAATGAAGGGATAGACTACTTTTATCCAAAAAAAATTTGCAAGAAAGTCAATGAACAGGTACAGTCTGGTAGTGGAATAAGCTGAGCAATTACTTTAAATTGTCAGTAATGTAGAAGTGTATTTTCTGAAATTTTTTACACATGTCATTTTACCAAACATGGTTCTACTTAGGACTTATTCAACATAGGACATAAATTTGTTTGCAAATTTTAGTAGAGTAAAGAATAAAGTAGGAACGGTTATTTTAGCATTCTTTTATGAGGAATTTCAAGTCCTTTTGTAGCAATAGTTGTGGTGGTCAGGAGTGTGTTGAGGACATAGGAGATATGATAGATTACTTGAAATTGGGATGTAACCATCCTGGTGTTTAACAACTTTCAAAAGGTTTACCAGGTCCAAATAAATTGCCAGTAAACTGAAGTACTACTTTTAAAAAACTTCGAACAAGGCCAATGATAGAAAACTCTTATCCTGGATATAGTGAATGTATTATTGACTTTTAATATTTATTATAATTTATTTTTTACTTATTCAAAATACCTGGTTATTTCTTTTCAATGGGTTTTTAAACTAGGCAGTTTGACTTCCCTATTGTTCAATAAATTTGGAATTTTTTCATACATTATTCATGTGTACTTTGTTGGTGTTTTGTTTTAGGTGCTTTACATCTCAGATTAGTGCTATCTGCTTAGCAATATGTGAATTTCTTGTTAGATCTGGACAAAGCCTTATAATGGTAGAATATCAGTTAAATAAGTTGAAACTTGTTCTTACAGCCTAAAAGTTATAAACAACCTTTCTTTAACAATTTAGAGCTAGTTAGAACTTATCTCCACTATCATATGTATTGACTTCAGCCCAATGTTTGCCCAATCCCGGATTTGTCTGGATGTTAACATTAGGGAAAATCCTATTGATGATTATGGACAGAATAGAAAGAATAGCACGTACTGTTTAAATAGGTACCGCATTTAAGTTGTGTTTGAGAATTGCTATTCAGCTTAGATAGATGGTTTGATGTGAACTGTCTACTTTAAACGACCCATTGGCTTTACTCTTAATAATACAAGTACTAATGCAGGATTTATTTTCCAAAGTATAAGATTCTTGGAATTATTTTAAAAACTTCCCACAAGTTTTACATCCCTGGCACTTTTAATAACACCTTGTATATGCTTTATATTTACAAACTACTCTTATTGAGCAAATCACGAGGATGGATCTCAGGTTCAAATTTGGCCAATCCTTTTAAAAAATTATTCACAAAGACTTTGTTCATTTTGAAAATCAGTATGAAATGTTGTTTGTGGGATAAACAAATTGGTTCACCCTTCTGGGGATATAGTACTCAAATGTCCGCCAAATTATGCATATGACAGCTTTAAAGAATTTTTGCACTATGCTAAAGTTAAATGTCTACACAACTAGAAACTTTGCAATATTTCCCTGATCACAATTACACATATATTATTTTTCATGTAAAGACCATTCCTTTACAAGGTGTAAGGTGAAACTTTTAAGGCAGTGATGGTTTAAACCGTGTGGTGAAGAAGGCTACGATGTATGACGCAGAGCTTCTTAACTATTTACCGATTAGAATTGCCTTTCAGCAATTAAATGGCTAAATGTTTAAACTTCCAACCATCTGTTAACAAGCTGGTATAGCCTAAGGGACAATCCCTCCCTGTAGGTTTTACAACACAGGTACATAAGTACTAGTGACCACCAAACCATGAGTGAAATTGTCAAAGTTAAAGGAAATTGTCCCACAAAGAAAAGTTATGAAATAATGCTTAGCATTAAAGGGTTTATACTTATAGAAAAAGTGTAACAAATTTGTTTATAAATGCAACAAAGTTAAATATGGGGGTTCCTGGTAGTATGTTATCCTGCTTAAACAGCCAAAAGTTAAATAGCAAATATCCAATATAAGTATGCATAGTGTATGGTTAGAGCATATCTTAATACCATTCTGATCCCCATTAACAATTTGCATTTTAATGTAAATAGTAATAAAATTTTTATTATTACTATATATAACATATATTTGTAAAGGATACTGCATTAGGTCCAATGTAGCATCTACAATAAAGTTTAATTATATAATACAATTCTATAATATAGTTAAATGATAAATTAATAAAGACATTGGGATGTAGAGAAGTAAATAAATTTATAATATTGTAGTATGATAATGCCATAAGGGATATCTATAAAATGGTAAATAAGAATACTAAGGTTACGCTAGCTTATTGGGTGTAAGCCTTGCCAATTGATGCTACACCCAGTTTAACAGCTTATGATTTGCCCTTTGAAGAGTGCTAACTGTCCTTTTAAGGTTTGCCAGTAGTAGCTAGGGATACTTAACCTCCAATCCACAAAGGTACAATAGCCATATTTAAAGGACTCTGCGAATAACTGTATTTTTTCAATCAAGTGTAGCAGGGTTGATTGGTGACGGATGTCTTCTGTTTCAGCTCTGGGGTACAAAGTCCAATCATAGTGACCCGGTAAGTTTCATGATGAGAGATGCTTAGTCCAGTTCCAGGCGATATAAAGCGAGGCCAGGGACTCTGAACGGTTCCAGTGACTGGTATCCTTGATGAGAGCAGCAGCACACTTTGGCCTAGCTGGGGAGTCTTGTGGTGTTTCCAAGTGCAAGGTAGGGGTAAGGTCCCACATTGGTAAGATGATCTAATATGTTTCTATGTCGGCCTGTAAGATGATGACTGCCTAATATTAATATTTCCCTTACAGCTGGGCTGAGTAAAATGTTTTCAGACCCTTGCTAGTGGTGTCAAAGGGGTTGTATCATGGTCCCAGGTGCTTGAGTATTTCCAAATAAATATAACTCTAAGTCATTTGGCAGTAAAACTTTTTAGGGTTGTACTATAAACCTTTAGTATGAAGATTAGGCAATCGGCCTATTTAAATAAAATTACGCCTGGTAGAAGTCTAATCCGGCTGGTGTTTTATTGGCTGTTTGCATTATTGCTGAATTGTCGAAAGTCATGCTTGTAGCTGTTACCCACAATTATACCAAAAAGTAGGGATCCCGATAGCTTTGTAAGCCAATTAAACTGTTTACAAGAAACTAAAATGAGCGATGCAGTAATTCCTATCCATCAACTCCCTAGTGAAATGTGTTTTATTTAAGAGAGCTATGGTTAATCGAGTGGGTAGTAACTGAGGCATAATCATGCCTCTCAGTAGATTTGTCGAACTCCAGATAATGGCCTTGGTTCTGTTACATCCCAGGTAACAGTGGGATTCCAAACGATCTGAAATAGGATAATGTATTTAGCCTCAAAACTTTTTAAGGTCTATTAGATATTCCTTTACTCTGCAACTCCCCAAGTTTAAGCAATTTCAAAACATGTCCCATTGTACCCCATTTGTGAAGTTTGTCCAGGTGTGTGCATTAAGACAATTGAGGTAGCATAATCTTACTTGGAATTTGAAATTTATAGGGTAGTATTTGGCAACATTCCTCCACAGGCTACCAGTAGGTCCAGATTTGTTTAAGCTTTGAAGAGGCACTGTGTACAACATCCGTCAAGAAGGCATAGCTATGGTATAATATTTGCCCTTAATGATGGATGTGTTTTAAGTGTCACTAGAAGTGGAAAGTCATGACTCCCACTTATTCAAAATAACTAAATACATAATGAAATTCGATTAAACCTAACATACTTAAACAAATGCCTTGTTTTCATAATTGAAATGTTTCTATAATGTCCATTTAAAATTTCATTGGTGGCCTGTTGTTTTCAATTAACTCAGATTGTTTGGGCATGTTTGCTATATGATATTTCTGTTCTATTTATGTTCCAAATGGTTTGGGTTACTGAAAATCTGCCTTGAATGTCTGGATTTATTTGGTATTACTGACCACATGTTTAAAGCTGCAACCATGCATATTTAGGAAGCTAGTCCGCGGACCACTTTTCCACGCCTGGGCATTAAGGTCCACCTGTTTTGAGCAGTAGATTTCTTTGCGCTTTCCTACCACTTTCAGGTGCAGGGCGGAGGGAGGTTATCCCCTAGATGTTTCGGACAGTGCCGTACGGATCATCTGGATGGGCATAGAGTCCCCATGGGGTTTGAAGGTCTATGTGCCTGTTGTGGAGTGATTTATTGGTCCAGCTGTATTTGCTAAATCCACACGCCTTAGGGTGGCTAGGTCATGGTGCCGCTTTGGGTGGAAGTCTCACTGTTTCCATTTGGTGTATGGGCTTCAATTTCCAATTTCTCGCAACCAAGGTGGTTACCCTGATTTGGCGGTAGGTCACGGCTTGCTGGCAGTCTTCCACAAACTACTCCCCGGATATCCCAGTATCCTCCCCTGCATCCTACCACCTAGGGGACATTGTTCAAAAAAAAAAAATCTCCTCCTACTAGCGTCCATGTGGCAACTGTACTGGAACATTTAATCGGTATACTGGCTTCATAGGAGTTTGTAGTTTCTTCTGCGAGTAGTGTCAAATTTCCTGCAAATGGACTTTGCAAGCTGTTCTTCAGTTAATGGCGCAAGGGCTCATACCTTGTCTGCTAACCCTGTACTTTGCCATTGGTTTTCTTTGGCCCCAATTTACACTTGCGTCACCTCTTTCTTTTAAAGAAATTAGCACGGGAAGGGTGTAAGACTTTTAAGCAGTGTATGTCGGTTAATCTTCTGGCTGGGGCAAGCATGGCTACTCTATTAAACATCAGTGCCAATTTTAAATTATCAATTGTCTTCTATTGGTCATACAGGTTAAGGCTTTAAAATCTTATCATCGGTCAACAATCCTTGTTCTCTAGCCAAGATCAGCTCTTTGAGGTCTGAACCCAGGACATGTACACAATGACAATTGACTGATCATTGGAGCTTGAACATGTTGTCCTTTTCATTATATGGTCGTCACATACCCAAAGACTACCATTCTTTCTTCTATTGTCCTGCTTAGTAAAATACGTTGCTATAGTACTTTAAATGATAGGTTTGTAATTGGGGTATGACTGGTATGTATGGCTTTGATGTGTTGCAGGTTTTGTTTTGGGTAGTTGCTTGGGTGTCTGTTTAGTCTCTGTTTAAATTATATTTAAACTAGGTTTCTGACTTTTATATTTGGATTCCGACAACGTAACTGTGACAAATCGCAATCCATGACTTAATCCTCACTGCTGGTAATCCAAGTACGAGTTCCACAAATGCCTCAGAGGCTGTATTTCTTTCACAATATAATTTTTCGACGTCCAGAGATACATACACAGCATTTACCAAATCCTAAACCCAATAACCTCTGGACAAGAATAACTACCTTTACCATCTAAATAGTATGGGAATCCAATAGAACGGGCCCAACGTAACCAGTACTCAAGGGAGTTTGTGAGGGTGTAGTGCTTAATATTTTACTGCTGACTTATATAATTGCTTTAGTGAGCAAGTGCCAGGTAACTTAAATGCAATGTGTTTCAGGTAACTTAAATGCAAAAATGACAAACAGTAACTTTCTTTCAAGTGAAACAAGGAAATAAGTACAGTAAGCAATGTAGATATCACTAGAGATCCACAAGAAGCTGAAAAGCCGCTGCTTTAGGTGGAATTAGCATTTCAGGGAAATAAGCAAACAAACAAGCAGCATACAAATAAAGCTAGATTCAGCAGGCCTGGATCTAGTCTATGCTACAGCAAACAAGGTGTACCAATTTCAGTAAGAAACAGTTCAAATATGCAGGCACTATAAGCCTTTAACCAGAAATTCCTAGCTCAGAAGGGCAGAGTCCAGCCTCTCCTCCCACAAGAGTGCAGACCACAAACCTTCTTAATGTAAAATAACTGGCCTGAAACCCAAGTGCTTAAACCAGAACTAATACACTTTTAGAATAACAGACACTAATCCCTCAATTAGCAGTCCAGGTTTCTAGTTTATGTCGCAGTTTGTAGCACTTGCCACAATTTCTATGTTGGTAAAACCATTAGGAAACTGTCTGATAGAATGAAGGAGCACTTGGCTGCCATAAGGAAAGGAGACTCCAGCAATGCACTTGGCAGGCACAAACTGAATTGCATTGGCTTCAACAAGTTTCTTTTTTTCATTCTTGAACAGATACAGCAATACTTTGGTGATTGCGAAACTTTGCTAGAATTGAAGGAACTTAGGTGGCAGTTACTACTTAATGCTGAAAACAGTCCAGGACTTAATGATTCCTTGAATGTCAAATGTGCCCTTCATTGGTTCTCATAACCACTCCCTTTTTGTATTTCACTTATTATTTTCTGTGTCATCACAGTTGTTATAGGACTTGTTCATCATTTTGGTTTTTAGACCACTCATAGGCTGTTGCTATTAACACGCCCCTTTTTCCAATAGTAGTGTTCTAAACTATTTATAGCAGTCTGTTATCATTTGATTTACTTATTGTTCTGATGAAGGTGAAGTAAACATTAAATGAGTGAAAGCGCTCAACATCAGTTTCGTGGTTTAGTGTTTCTTTTGTTCTACAGTTTAAGCAGAAGATTTTTTAGTCTAAGATTTTTTATTTTACTTCTTTAGTAAGTCGTATTCTAATAATATATATATATATATATATGTGTGTATATGTGTATATATATATATATATATATATATATGTATATATATATATATATATATATATAGATATGTATATATATATATATATATATATATATATATATATATATATAGATAGATAGATAAATATATAAATATATAAAACATATGTCCATAACATGTAATGAAGTCATACTTCAGCACCAATAGTCACAACCTCTTAGTGCAAGGGGATGTACTGTAAGTATTGTAGGTATAAATGTAGGGGTTGTGTCAACAGACATAATGTGTGGG
This sequence comes from Protopterus annectens, assembly GCF_019279795.1. Classification (NCBI taxonomy): domain Eukaryota; kingdom Metazoa; phylum Chordata; order Ceratodontiformes; family Protopteridae; genus Protopterus; species Protopterus annectens. The sequence goes on from NC_056731.1 coordinate 75,510,383, forward strand.
AAGTTACTTCTGATATTGACATGTACACCATCAGTTACTGACAGACATCATAAGATCATCATAATGAAGTACCCACACAAATCATAGTAATGATCCTGTGGAATTCAGCAGAGATATGACCAATAAACGTGGACCGTCTGACACAATCTGGTCAGTCCTGATGTGTACACAGAACTCCTTAGTGCAAAACGTGTGGACCAAGCCTGACAAAGTGGATGTTTACAGCCATGTAAATGGGGATATCACAAAAATACTGGAATAGATAAGCTCACACAGTTGATGCATTCCCACACTTTTGTCTGTCCTAACACATATTAACCGGAGGAGCAGAGGTCCCAAGCCCACATAACTAGTGGCATACATCTTCACAGCATCCCACTGCTTTTTCAGAAATACACAACACTTATTGTGGCCAGGCAGCAGTACATCTGACAGATATCTGGACATAACATCACCCTAGGTAAATACACTGAGCTGCTAGGCATGTCACAAAGCACTGTGCAAACTACAGGCAGACTGCCACAACACTGATCCAAGTTTCCTATGGGGGAATACACACATACTTGCAAATACAGCAGGCACTGCAGGCATGTAACAGCATGGAGTAACAGACACTAGTGCAGAAGTGCATAACCACAACCAATCTAAACACAGTCACAGTCAAGCCTAATTAATAGTGCAGTATATGGACTGTGTGAACAAACCATCCTCATATGTGCCACTCACACACTAACCCTACATATACTGGCCCAATACACAGTGTAGTCTGATGCCTGACTGTGGTATGGGGCATTTTCCAGTCGGGCTCTACAAACATGTATGCTGATAGGGTACCATAAACTGGAGCAGCATGCAATGTCAGATAGAACAGGACCAAAAATAATGACATGTACCACAGTCTGGACACAGGCCCAGTAACATATTCACAATACACACTCTGTCAACAATCCCCATAAGTACACAGACCTAACTACTGTACAGACTGCAACAGAATGTCCAGGCTTTGTCCTCAAACATAAGGCCTGCTATACATAACATGTCTAGCAGTCCGATATCTCACAGGCTTGTTATCAGATATGATGTCAGTAAATAATGATGTACTGTACATATACACCTCTTACTGCATGACATATGGACAAAGGGTGATAGACGTGGAGGACGGAGACACAAACAAAGGGCCAATAGTGACATATCGCTGTGATAAACTGAGAAAATTCCTGGTGTAACAGGGTTTGTTGAGACATATTTCTTCTGAGGGATACGAAGTCAGTAACTCACATAGATGTCACCATGTACTGACTGCAATCATCCGAGTATGCTAATGCATTTCTAATGATAGGAAATGTGTGAGTAACACACCACATGTAAGACTCCAAACCCTGGCCATTCTGCAGATAGCCCTACAAGTGAGAGTTTTCTCAACCACATAACACTGTCATGACAGACTTTAAATAATGTAGAACAGCCATATCCTGTTAAACCAACATTACTTCAAATGTAGAACAGCAATACTTACATTCTGTTTCCATGTCTAGAACATCCCCCTCCTGTTTGTTGGCCTGTCTCCATGGTGTATGTTGTAAGAGGTATTTCCAACTACCCTCTGTGATGCTGTTTGTCAAACACCCACATGAAGTCCTACTCACAGTGAAAGAAAAGGGCCAACACCCACATGAAGTGTTTAGTTATAGGAGTGCGTTTACATGAAATTGGCTATAGGAATGATACCACAGCTGTTCCACATGCAATTAGCAAGCGGGGGACTGCGATTCATGCACAGGCTATCAGCTGATCATGAGCATTACTTACAAAACTCAAGCTGCTGCCTATGCAAAACAGATGTACTTTTCCACATCCACAGGAGAGGGAAAGAGAGTGAGAGACAGGGGCAAAGTAAGAAAGGAAGGGAGTAAGAGAGTAAGATCCAAGTGTGTTTGTGTATGATCCATGGATGGAGAGTGGTATCTAGATATTATGACAGTTGCCTATATTGTTTATTAATCCATACTGTCACATAGTAATTGCAGATGGCTGTACACATTTATAGCTGAGGATTGTCTACAACAACCTCTACAGTGTTTGAAAACTGTTGGCCTTGTAATGTGGACAATGGGTCATATAGGTCCTCAATATAATGATGTAGTAAAAGTCACATTACAATGGATCCTGTCATTACACAACCACCCCTACAGGATAATTTATGAAATACACACAAACTCACACTTATCAGTACTGAGTTTCAAACCACTACCTGATTCAGTATTGCCATTGCAGTGTTACACAGTTATCATACACACCATGGAGCTTAAATGGTGAAGAGCTGTCCAAAGGTATCTTTGAAGGTGAGTGACATCTGCAACAGTGCTAAAGGAGGAATAAGGGAAGTGTAGTAAGTGTGAATGTCCACAAAAGCAGGTTTCAATGAAGACACACACTTTCTCAGGTAAACACACACATTATCACAGTTGGCAAGATTAGGATTAGAATTCCTACCTAACTAGTTTGCTCCATTATAGTATTACGCAGTTATCACAAGCGCCACAGAACCTATATAGCTGAAACATGGTTTATTTCAACATGATGACATCAGTAGGTATAAGCAAAGTATGGGGCAATGGGAGGTATAGTGAGTGTGAATGGCTTCAAAATCATTAATCTACACACACACACACACACACACACACACACACACACACACACACACACACACACACACACACACTTGCCAGTACTGAGATGCATAGGTTCATTGCTTCACAGGTGTGTAGTAGGTGAATGGGCCTGAAGGCTGTACAAGCAAAGGAAATATATTGTCATCAGACCACATGACAATAGTCTCCAGTGTGGCTCAGGGGTGTAGTCCCTGGAGTTGTCCCCATGGGTGGGTATTGTATTCACCATCCACTCATCTGGGTTACTATTGTGGGTGGCCAGTGATGTGCACTGCTTCCCATGTATGTGATCTATATTCCATAACATGGACAGTATCTGGGTTGTGCACATGTCCCACACGCATGTTCTTTAACATGTGGAAGTGTACTTGAGATCTCTGGGGCATGTAGTGTGGACAGATTGTTATCTTCTGATGTAGCATTCCTGACCTCATTTAGTGAGACCTGGCTATGGAACTGAGGTTGTGCTTGCACCTACATTGAGAGCATGATACAAGTATTCAATGGAGTTAGTGGTGTCTGTCTATGCAGAGCTTGTGTATAAGGCATGGTATTCCCTTTCTGGGTTTCATTTGCAGACTCTACAGTTGTTGCAGGCGTCCAGTGGGGAACATAGCAAAAGGGCCACTGTAAGCATTTATTTACCTACTGCAGGGTTGGAACAGGATGCTATATCCTTTTACTTGCTGGATAACATACACTCAGTCAAGAGATGTAACACATCACAGTACTTTCTGATGTCAGTGGCACTGTTGTGGTCAACAGGCATGTAGTCCACTGCAATCACACCGTGGTTACTATCTTTGAGGCAATATGCAGGGAACTACCAGTATAGTGGTTGTTGCCTAGCCAAGTGTGTTTGTGTATGAGCCATGGGTGGAGAGTGTAGTCTGAGTAATAGAAGGGTTGCCTATATTGTTCATCAATCCATAATGTCACATGTAGAGCTATGCATTGTCTACACCAGCCTCTCTGGTGTTTGCCATCTGTTGTCCTTGTAAGTTGGACAATGTGACATATACTAAGTCCTCAGCATAATAATTTAGCAAAATCCACCCCACAATGCATCATGTTATTACACTATCACAGCAACCTCCACACAGGATACTGATGACAGATACACACACACACACAGACTTGCCAGTACTGAGATTCAAACCCCAACCTAGCTATGTATTGCTACTATAGTGAATCACATTTATCACACGTGCCATAGAGCTTATAGGATGGATGTTGCCCCAAGGTACTTCTAAGGTGAGGCACATCACCCGCCCTTGTAAATACTGGACATTGGGTGATGTAGTGGGTGAATGATCCCAAAAATAATTTTACCCTAAACACATTTTCCAGGGGTGAGGTTGAACCCTCTATCTAACAATCTTCATGGACCATTATGTTATGCATTTACCAGATGCACCACTGACCTAAAATGGTTTAGGGTTGGCAACAGCTACTTCTAATGTGGATAATATCTGCAGGACTGCAAAAGTCAGGCTCTGAGATGTGTACTGAGTGTAAATGGAGCCAAAATCTTTGAGGTACACCCATACATATGTGCACACACAAGCTCTTGCCAGAGATGAGATTCAAACCCTTACCTGCATAGTTACTCCTACTACACTGTTCCACTGTTCTGCATTTATGGCACACGTCATGGAGTTTACATGTTGGAGAGCTCTCCAAAGGTATCTTTGAAGGTGACTAAAATCAGCAGCAGTGCTAAAAGAGGGGTAAGGGGAGAGTAGTAAGTGTGAATGTCCATAGTATCAGGTATTATCAAGGACACACACACACACACACACACACACACACACACACACACACACACTTGACATGTCTGGGATTAGAACTCCTACCTAACTAGTCCATTACACTACAGCATTTGGCAATTATTGCACATGTCACGGAGCTTATAGGGCTGACTCTTGTCCAAAGGGGTATTTCAAGGTGACTGACATTGGCAGGTTTGCTAAAGTAGGGCAATGGGAGGTGTAGTCACTGTGAATGGCCTCAAAATAATTAATCTCCTCACACTTGCACAGAGTTTCACAGTTGTCATGTCTGGGATTAGAATTCTTACCTAACTAGCATGTTATATTATAGCATTATGCAGTTATCGCACGCGCCAAGGAACTTATAGGGCTGGCCCTTGTCCAATGGTGTATTTTAAGGTGAGTGACATCAGCAGACTTGCTAAAGATGGGCAATGGGAGGTGTAGTGGCTGTGAATGGTTTCAAAATCATTAATCTCCACACACACACACAGAGTTTCACAGTTGCCATGTCTGGGATTAGAACTCCTGCCTAACTTGTATATTACACTATAGCATTACGCATTTATCACAAGTGCCACAGAGCTTATAGGGCTGAGATTTGGCCAGAGGGTTATTTGAAGGTGACTGACATCAGCATGAGTGCTAACATGGGCGATGGGAAGTGCAGTGTGTGTGAATGGGGCATAAACCATTCCTCTGGAAACACGCACACACAACAGTCAGTCCCACACAACTTTACATTTGACTGGACTGGGTATACAAATGCTAGATGAATACTGATTTGTACTATAATGTTACACAGTTATCACAAGCACCACAGACACTATAGGGCTGAGGGCTACCAAAAGAAAATATCTACAGTGATTGACATCGGCACATCATGTGATATTGGCCAATTTGATTTGTGGTGGGTGGGACAAGCCTCACAATGGAAATCTCTCAGTCGCTGTCTGTCTTTCTCTTCCCCACATCTGTGTGTATATCTTTGACCTATTATAGTATGTTGGCCTTGGATATGTGTGAGTATTCCTATCCAATGTGTGTGCAAAGCATGAATGGTGTGTAATGTGGTGTGTGTGCACAAACATCTGCGACTGACAGATATGTATAGTCCACTGTTGTTTTCAGACACAGGCTTCATTTCTCTAAGTGTAGGCGCATGCCCAGTATGACCCTCTGTATTTTATTGTCAGAAGTGGGCTTCAGTTTTCTAAGTGGAGGAGCATGCCCAATATGACCTTCTGTATTGAGTGTGTGAATCCATTCCAGGTAAGTTGTACTCCAGTCCAGGATTTTGTGTTCTACACCTACAGCTAGCAACCTGTTTCTGCAGGATATCTGTAGATAGGTTGACAATATGGAGTCACAATGGGTGACAGATAGTGGGGTACTGTAACTATTGTGTCTGTGCTGCTTGTGTTACACGGTTGCTGTCAGCAGAGATATTCAGACAGATGTACTGTTTTACAGTGTGATGTATTCTGTCATCAACTACTGACAAATATACTTATTTAATCACAATTATTTCCTGGTTAATACAAGATGAATGAAGCTGTGTCCAATATTGTGGTCTGCAGCCTACATATTCTTGCATAATCATGCCATTCTGGAGGGGTAGCTGCAGACACTTGCTGATGGATCTGTGTAAATGGTCCACCACCTTGGTATTGTAGTGACTGAGGAGCCCATGCTTATACATCTATCAACATGACAGAATGGCCCTATCCTGCTGTGGCCATACCTCTCAACTGTACAGATTCACCCAGGTTACCCAGAGGAAGGGCTCATATATCTGCTCAGTTTCCCTTCATATTGTGGTTTACAAGCATGTTTGTAGCCACCCATTACTGGGTTTGCAGGCAAGGGGTAGTAAGGCCACACATCAGAGTTTCAGACACACACCAAGGCATCCATGCTTCTACACCCCCCACTCTGTTATTCTATCCTCTTCCTAACATTTTGCGAGTGATATCTGAGAAGTTTCCCTATAGTTGTCCCTTCATTCCAGTGTTATTTAGAGGTTGGTCCACAGTTCATGCAGTAGGACATGGTGGGCATGCTACTGGGATTTGTTGACATGGACTTGCATTTGTGTTCTGTGGATTGTGTTATGTTGTTAGTTGGGATGGCATGAGATAACATACATTGGCAGTACAGGTATGGCACAGGTCTTTGACAGACCATCTGTAGCAGGCCAGTGCATTCTGTCACTCTACGGTCCCAGGTTGTGAGCCACTGGATTCCCCTGGGGTGACAAGGTAAGTGTGCAAAGTGTTAATGGCAATAGTTCCTGTCCATATTAATCTATTGTTCTGGATGCTGGCAGGGTGCTGCTTAGAGCTAGGGACACACCTACATGGGACACCTCTTCAGCATGCTGGATTTTGTGGGTATCCCCATACAGAAGTGGGGGTCATACTGTACTCATTCCCAACAGCAGGGATATGACCTGTGATAAACCTGTGGTTGATGGTAGGGTGAGCTGAGTGCATGTGTGATATGGAAGCTTTTTGCAGCTGACTCACAAATTTACCTGGGACATTCCCCTTATGCTGCCTCGTGCGAGGACATAAGCAGTCTCTCATTACTTCATAACTGTGCCTTTTGTGGTCTGCCAGTGATTGTCCAGACTATATCAGTATTCCATACTACACAGACAACTAATGTGCTGCTAGGGTACTTCCACCTGTGTACTGTGTGTATGTCTGGGCCCATATTCATGGCATGTCCATCTTTCAGATGATGACAGATATTGACATCTGAACAGTGAGTATGGGTGACTGCTCAAATGGGTCTTGCTGGGATGCACTGTGGTTTGCACTGCAGTTGTCAGAACATGGCCCTGTCATCAACAGTACTGGCCATAGGCCACCGAGACACAACCCTCCATGCCTATATGCTGACCACTTCCACACAATATACAACACACAACAACCTAACACACAGACCCCTGCATATTGTACACACGCAACAGTCTATCCTGTAAATAGGGCCAGCTCAGGTAATCTGTGCTCCACTGTTATTAAACCCACTCATACATGTTATTGCATTTCTACATAGAATTGTGGGGGGGTACACCTGACAACTGTAAACATTTGCTATGACTGTACTGGTATTTCAGGTACTCTGTTGGCTTCCATTTCATTCTGTATTCTGACCTATCATGCAGACTAGGGACATATCAGTAGAGTACAGATCTTAGATTTTATTGATCTATGTTTCAGTTTCAGACTTCTTACCCTTCAGAACTAACATACAACTGTCAGACCTGTTGTAGTCTGCCTGTGTAGGTCTGGAGGAAGGCTGTTCTCCATTGCCATCAATTGAAGGCCTTAGCACAGATTTTTTTTTATGGTCAACTACCCCTGTCCTGCTGGCTGAGGCTCTTGTTGGGTATGTGAGCCTCACTGACATGCATGCGTGCGTCCAATGGACACACATTTGGGGCACCACATGTACTGCAGTGGGATTTGTCACCTTGTCTAGTACTGCCTACTTTGTTGACACCACTATTTGTTATGGATTTCATGTTGCCCATATAGGTGTCCACTATCTGCTGCCATTTCATTAAGCCCCCCCGATTCCCTTGCATGCTCACATCCATACCATAGATACAACTATCAGAACATACTACTCCATTCAGCAATTAATAGGAAGAGTGACTTACCTTGTGGCTGTGCCACTGTTAAGGATGATGCTGGAGGGCTGACTATGTTGGATGCACATAGCAGACTACCTATACATGGCAAAGCACAGGTAGCATCATGTTTGGCATCCCTTTTACTGTATGTGCGAGTCAGAGAGAGGTGTCATTTCCTAGGTCCCTACCATGTCAGTGTATGTGCTATGTGTTGCCTCTTTGCCAAAGCCTGGGCATACTGGGCATGCCTCCTTCTGCTTACATGGGCAGGCTCAAGTTGTTCCTCCTCTGAGTCACTTTGTGCCTGTGCTGGCCTTGGCAATGGTGGGGGGCTGTGTGGCCCTGCCCCATGCTATTCCTGCTGCAGATGTTTTTGCAGGATCATATTGTGTAGCATGGCACATACAATGAAAATTTGTGTACATGTAGCTGGACAGTACAGCAAGGCTCCACCAATATGTCCAGGCACTGGAACCATAACTGGAGCATCCCAAACACACGCTCTATTATGATTCTAGTTTGTGCGTGTGCCTCATTATGGAGTTCTTGTTTGGGTGTGTGTGCATTTCTGATGGGTGTCATCAGCCATGGCTCCAGTGCGTAACCAGCATCCCCCACTAGGTGGCCATATGGGATGTCCCCACTGGCAAATCTCTGGCATAGCTGTGTCATATGCCAGATGTGGGAGTTGTGATAGCTACCAGGGCTGCCATACACACATTCATGATAATGCCCTGGGCATCACACATGACCTGGCAGTTGATGGATTGGAAGCCCTTGCGGTTTATGTACACCCTACCCTGCTCACTGGGTAGTGATTTGATGTGTATGTACGTGCAGTGGAAGAGATGCATATTGCTGGTCAATGCCTCATGGGTGTTGAGGAAATATATGTGCTCACCGGCATGTGCTGACATGGCATCCAGGAACTGGTGAAGTACCCTGGATGCTGATGCCTGTGCAATCCCCATGATATCCCCAGTTGGCTTTTGGAAGGTATCTGTTGCTAGTATTCTTAAGCCTACACATACCTTGGTATCCACTGGGATGGGTTCCCCTCTGTTGGTTCTGTTTGTGAGGCGTGGCCGGCACAGCTCAACAATTTGCTGTAGGATGTCCCTTTCCACCCTATAGCACTCCACTATCTCCACCTCATGTAGCGCTTGGTAGGTTACCCTGGGTCTGTACACTCTTCTCCTTCTCCTCACTGTGGACTGGTCATCAGCATTCTCATCCTCACTACCTCCAGCCTCTTCCACATATTGGTGTATGAGACCAGCAGCAGCCCCTATCATTTTGTTAGTTTTTTCAGGCAGAATTTCTCCGTCTGTGTACACTGGTGGTGTAGAGTTTGTGGGAAAAACTAGAGTGAAAGGTGTTTGCATAGTTTATCGCAGTTTGCTGGGCTGGGCTGCTGACTGTGTAATTGGCTGATTCTGATACATTTCACCTGCCAGCTATGCTAGTTCTCCTTGAGTGCCTTCCTACTACTGTTTTCCCTTCCCATTGCCTTCCTGTTTAAGCCCAGAGGTGCGCCACACATACCCAGTGCTCATATGTGAACAGAGCTGCTATTTCCTGTTTTTGTTTTTTTGTCTTTTTTTTGTTTAAAACCCGGTGTGCAGCAATGTAAACACTACTAGGCTGCCTCAGACACCCCCCCCTTCCTTATCCATGTTTAGCTCAGGGCAAACTCGGGCCACAGAGCTCCAATAAGCTTACAGCATGCATGACACTCCTCCTTATGAGGTCATCTACCTCTTATGCTTATACCATGATGTTACTGCACCTACATGGTTGGGTGCAAGCTAACACTGAGGGGAAATCTGTGATTCAGTATCAGTCCACTCGTTTGCATAACACTCTCTGCTAATGCATGGTTAAAAAACTGACACTCAGCCTTCCCATTTAGCAACCACTAGTCCATGGTATTGTTGTCTTATGCATGCCATTGACTATTATGGCAGAATGCTGATTTTGGTTTAAAAGCTTATTTCCAATTTTTTATTATTATTTTTGGGCCAATCCCGTTTGTGCACCACTGCCTTATGCTGCCCTATGCTTAAACGGCCAAAATCGGCCAAAAAAAAAAAGTTATTTTTTATGATTTTGCAACTATTTTCCATGCCAATAGCCATATATTTGGCCATTGACATGCCTACTACATTGAATACATGCTTTCTTTGGTGCTGTCATGCCTCCGTTTTGTAATTTGCAGAAATGTATTCAGTTAGTAACTGAATACATTTCTGCAGTTTACACTGTACTTGCACAGACACCTGCCTGCTTCCTGGATTGCTAATTCACCTCATTTGCATGGTTTTCACTAGAAAATGGGGTAATTAGCATACAGGAGCTGTGTCTGTGCAGGAATAGTGTAGGAGTGCTTGGGCATGTCCCAGGAGCTCATTTCTGGATCACTCGTCGGCATATTGCGTGCAGCAGCTCTTGCACTATTCCTGCACGCTGTGCAGAGCTTGCTGAATCCCAGGGTTGGACAACAATGACTTCAAAGGTTATTGAAATGAAAGTGAGAAGCATATTCATAGAAAGGAAATGCAGATAAAGAATTAAGTATTGTGTTGAAACAAAAACAGTATTAGTACATCAGAATGAAGAGCTACAGTTCATTGAAAGATAATTGCTTGTGACATGGTAGTATGTGTGTAGGTACTGAATACTAGTGCCAGATCACTTTTTACTTCTAGTTGTTTATTAGAATTAATGACTGGCGGTGGTATTTTTAAGGGGTATACTTGATATGATCGACATCAAGCTTACTGTAACCCATTATAACAATCACACTATCATACTACGTATTTGAAGCTAGAAATGTTTGATGCAACATTATTTCAAAACTTTTTGTTGGACAGCTGCTCACTTTCACCCTAAACTCTGCCCCAATAACCCCTATTTCTATGTATACTACCTTATGAGTTCCTGCCAACACAGACAAAAGAGAAATGCACCTTTTATTTTTTTTGAGTCACTGTAACCTCTGAGTTAGCATATTTAGAGACCAGGAGTATGTGACTAGATTCCTCTGTAATGAGCTGTGTACTTGCCCTACTCCATGTAAAGTACATTTAGATTAAGAATACTTTACCTTAATGCACTGCAGAGCTCTGTCAGTAGTAGTAAGGTGGTCAGCTGTCAATCCTGAGCAGTACATTACAAATGTATCAGTTGAAGCAGACCCTTTTTAGGGAAGGTTATATGTAGAGGATGAGATCTGTCAGGTCTACTAACTTTTGCAGAGAAGAGCATGGACATTGATTTGGTTTGTTTTATAGGAGTAGTAGCATGTTATTGGAAGACAGGAGGATGTTCAGGAACAGAGTTGCTAAATGGGTAGACATAAATGTTGACAAAAGCCAGGATATATAAGGGACACTGTAGAAAGTAATAAAGAGAGAAGTGTTGTAGACGAGGAAGAGTATCATTTTAATAAAGTTCGAGAAGGGTGATATAAAATGTGTACTGTGTTGTAAATGGGTGATGAGATGTTTGAGATCTGTATTGAAGTATCTAAGTATTATTCCTGGAGATTAATGGCAAATCTCTGAAGCTACTTACTAAGTTATTGGTACAAAGCGTGGTGCCAGAGTTAGAGTTATAAGCATGATTCTTGGTATTGGTTGACTGGGCCAGGAGACAGAACCATGGGTTTTTCTATGTGGTAATTATCTCTTTTTTGATGACAGGAAAAGGCTTGTTATACACCAAGAGCAGACATTCAAAAAAACAATAGAGACGATGAAAATGCAAAGGCAACACCTTCCTACAGCAGAATGTTAACAACTTAAGTTAAAATGAATTCACACCGATGTAATAACTGTGTTTATTTTTTAGTATTAGTATAGTGCTGATGAAAAGGCTGCCCCTTTGAGCAGAATGTTTTGATAACAGTAAAACAGGAAAGAATGCAGCATCAACTTTACTTCTTAGTTTTGTGTCTTCTGATATTGTGAAGATTAACTGTATTATATTCCATTTTGAAATCAAATAAATCAATAGTGTGTGTGTGTGTGTGTGTGTGTGTGTGTGTGTGTGTGTGTGTGTGTGTGTGTGTATATCTATACAAACACGCACATTTGCTAATACAGCAAGTATCAAAATACACGTACAGATATTGTTGCAAAATAAAAATAATTGTGAGGAAAGAGTAAGGTGATTCATGTTGAATGTGTTGCTAGTACAGGCGCTTCACCATCTTTTAACCAAACTAGTTGTACACATTACAGATAGGCGCCGCACAGAAATGAAAAGCCTGAACTGTGCAGTTATGCTAAGCTGTAATAAACAGACTGAATATGGATGATTGCCATTTACATGGGTTGTTATGCAATGTAAGAGTGGATGTAGCCAAGTGTTAGAGCTGCAAAACAGCCTTTTTAAAAAGGAAATGCAATGTTGTTTTTGAGTAATGATTGCGAGTACATGTGAACTTGGCCCTTGCAGCTCCTGCTGCATGAGATTGAATAAATGCAAAGGGAAGTGGTGCAAGATGTTTTTCCAACAGTCGCTAATTATACAATGGGAGTATGAGATGAGATGCACAGATTTTCATATTACGTGTTTATTTTAAAATTAAAAGATGTCCCTGATATACTTTACTTCACATTGCATAGCATATCTTGGTAGACCATGAAGATGCTGAAAGACATGACTTATGGGTAGGTCCAGATGTAGGAAGCAGTAACATTGAGAAGAAGACATCAAGTGTTATGTTTTTCAAATCAGGCATTGATGATTAAAATGTACCTGCAGGTAATGCTTTTTTTTTAAACTGAATATACTAGGTAACATTGAAAGAAACATTAAATTCATTTACCAGTCTGAAAAAGAAATAAACAATTAAAGGTCTTCTAAGGACTAAGGGTATTGTGAAAACAAGTATGAACATAATACAGTATAAATCAATAAAACAGCCTAATGAGAATAGGTTTAGATTCTAAACATAAAAGAGATCACTTAAGGAGGAGTAGAAGATAGCATGCTTGCAGTGCACATGTGCACACCTGAACCGTTTGCAGTATCTGAGCCCTGTTGTCAAAAGAAAAACTTATACATTTTGAAAGTGCTGCATTTAATTCAGTGAGAAAATAAAAAAGCCTACAAAAAAGAAAATGAAGACCACTCCAGAGAATGCAGATGTGGATATAAAAAAGTGCGATCCTCTCTTAAAGGATTCTGCAGACTTCAAACTCTCCTATACCAGGTTTATACCAAACAATTTATTAATAATGGATAACATTCGAAGCCTAACCAGTGTAGTTACTACCCCTACCTCTAAGACACTTTGGTATCAACCTGGAGGAATTTATGGCTGCCTACCTCATCAACCAGGTAAGATATGGAAAGAGTGAGGGAGCTGTTTTACTTGACATGGAGTGTGAGTATATTCCAGTTGTAGGGAATCCTTTGGAAAGCAAATCTATCTAACCATCAGGTTCTATTTATAGTATAATGTAAGTAGAGGTCCTTTGAATTCTTTTTAATTCAGAGCTGTAGCTAAGTCATCTGTTGTTCTATGCAGACCCCAAGAACTCGCACCTCAACCTGAACATGAAGACCATTTATGCACTTTCCACAGCATATAGTGCTAGATAGCATTGTATTTTTGTTTTATTCTTTACCGTTACATTTCTTGTCTAAATAGTTACTAGTACTTGAACTATGTGCATTTGTACTGTTTATGTTACAATGTTTGTTCTTTTTGGAGCTTTTCTCCTCGGGCCTCCCATGAAAAAGGACATGTATCCAGTCAGACTTTGCCGGTAAACAAATGTAAAATAAATAAAATAAAAATAAAACATAATGGCATTCTGAAGACATTGGCAACAGCTATCTAACCTTAGAAGCAGGATAACATACTTTTAGCTGGAGATTTTAATCTTCATCTAGATAACTACCTTTTTTGCAAATATTTGCTATTTCAGGTACTTGGAGAAAAGGGCACAAAATAATTGTGCCACTTCCCCTCTAAATTTGATGAACAAATAAGCTGCAAAAAATATTATTTTCAAATGACTTAATAGCTTTAATTTATGAACGCATATTCAGGACTTACTTTAGATCATGCCCAGATTACAGTCCATATAAAACTTGACCACACCCATTACAGAACAGACAAATTAAAAATAAAGCTCTAGAATGGCATTATGGACCTATCAAAGCTAAACTTCAGAAATAACGAACCTATATTGACAACTGAGATATAAAGTTTACTGATAATTTTATTACCTTCAAGACCTACCAATTTATAATAAGGATTAGAAAGGAAAAAAAGAAAACATTATTTAGAATAACATAAAACATTTAGAAATAAATTATGAAAAACACCTTCCAGAAAAATTCATTTAAAGTAAAAAATAAATCAAATACAGAAAAAATGGTACTGAGTAGAAATTGTTCCATTTTCAAAAATAAATATCTTAGAGCTAAACAAGAAGGAAAATTACTTTTTAATATTTCAAATAAATATGATAAACCACTATTAGACTTAGTACCTCTGGGAATAAAAGAGTTGCAGACACAATTAAGCTTTTAAAATATTTTACTTCATTTTTGACAGAAGTTTGGCAGTTAATATGTTAAGAGATACATTTCCCTTTCAACTTCAAAAATGTATCATAAGTACAAAATCTAGTATAATTATTATGAGAAGCACCAAAAAATAAGGGGTGGAATTGAAGTTTGGTATAATGGTTAAGGTCTTTACCTCACAGGTTACTGGAAGCAGTAAGTACCATAGTGAACAGTCTCTAAGATGTACCACAAATGCTAATGAGGCAATCTGAGGATGTAGCCTATGCTAATTAGCGAAATGCTTGCCCCCCCCCCCAAATACACCTGTGGTATGAAATTTATCCAGACAAGATATTCAGTGATTAATAGGAGTAGGAAATAAAAAAAAGATACATCAGGGATGTTCTGTCAAATCAGGAACTGGTAAGAGATGCACACGTGCTCGTGTCTGTGTGTGTGTGTGTGTGTGTGTGTGTGTGTGTGTGTGTGTGTGTGTGTGTGTGTGTGTGTGTGTGTGTGTGTGTGTGTGTGTGTGTGTGTGTGTGTGTGTGTGTGTGTGTGTGTGTAGGAGATTGAATGAGTGAGGTGCCTGTGCCAGTGTGATGCTTTGGCTGCCAAGTGTGCTGACCACAGGAAAATTTTGATTTACACTTTTTGTAATTACAGGTGATTCAAAGACATGCAAATTAACCAATTATGAAGTCTTTCCTCATTGTGGCTAATATGTCTCTGTACTGCATTTTCAGTCATAACAGAAACAGTTTATTTTGGCCGCTGATCTTACCGGCTTTCCCAGGCAAAGTCTCAGGGCCTGATACTTTCCATGCTGAGTTATGTAGAACTTCTGTGATATCTTAATACCATGGTTATTCAAACTAATAACTACGATGACACTTCCAAAATCAGAAGAATAAGTTAATAATGGTACCAAACACAGACAAAGGGAATTGGGGGCTGTGTTCAATTACCTATAATGACAGCGGTACAAGGATCAGGATACACTAGACCACCAGGCCCTGATACATGCCATAATCGTGCTTTAAGTTTTATGAGAGGATGGGCATAACGGGAGGGCAGATATGTTATGGACGGGTGTCAGAACTGTGGTGAGAGTGCTCATGTGTGTGTGTGTGTGTGTGTGTGTGTGTGTGTGTGTGTGTGTGTGTGTGTGTGTGTGTGTGTGTATGTGTGTGTGTGTGTGTGTGTGTGTGTGTGTGTGTGTGTGTGTGTGTGTGTATGCGTGTGTGTGAGTGTGTGTGGGGGGGTGATTGGAGGGAATTCAACCACCTACAGTTTACTACTATGATGGTCTGATCTGCAATGATCTGTATAATGTATTAAATGTGATTCAAAGTCATGCAAATTAGCTAATAATGTGGTCTTATCTTGTCACAGTTAATAAGTCTCTGAATTGCAAATGGGCAGATAGGGGGAGAAGGGCCTTTTTAGCACAAACTGTACAGCTCATATAATCCCTGGAAATAAGGTTGTTGAAAAAAATAGAACTATTATTCAAAATATGTGCAAAGTTAATCAGTAATGTACTTTATTTTCTCCCAAACCATATGTAACTTGCTAGTTTGGATTTGTCCCTAATTGAAAAATGTCTAATGCAAATCATATCTTTATAATTATTCTTCAGTAACAGAACTAGAACTGAAACCCAGATAGTACCATGATTCTTTGTGTAATACATGCTTACATAGCATTTGAAACTGCAAACAAATATTACTTACTCTCTATATTATATAGTTTTGACCCTAAATAGCACAATACAGATAATGATTTTTTTTCAGATATACACTCTATTAATTCTATAAATAGACAGGGATGTCTCCTTTGACTGATACGTTTTACATGCCCTTAAACCAATTTTACTCTCTATTCAGAATGACACAATTATTAACTCTATACAAATAAAGGATTGTCATCAGAAATGTCTAATATGATACTAACAACTATGTTGGTTGAATAATAATTACAATATTTCCTTCAATTATTCACACTACTGCAGCCTATAACAGGGTGTAAAATAAATCCAAATAAAGCAAGTGCATTTTCCTTAACACAGAATATGCGTATATCATTTTGTGAATACGAGATATTAGAGCTAAATTGTTTAGGATGACAATGTACAAATAACTGATATACATCTGTTTAAACTCAGATTATTTACATTCAGGATAAAATGACAAAATGAATAGAAAACCAGGAGGTATGGCACACAGCAGTTGTGATGCTCCTTCACAAGGACAGCCCCACCTCAGATCCTGGAAACTGCAGACCTATTACCCTTACAAACTTTACCTGGAAAGCCATGGAATGGGTTATAAGTGACCTGACAAACTACAATATTAAAAGTTTATAGCAGCTGACACCAGCAGTTTGTCATTGTTAAGGATGGATCCTGTCTAATTAATCTAGTAAACTTCTTTGAGAGGGTAATATACACAACGGACAGTAGTCATGCTGTTCATACATAATTTCTTGACCTTGTTACATGTGCTCAAATCTGGTCTCTATGTGGTTAGGTGGACAGCAAATTGGCTAAGGGACAGAACCCACAAAGTGAGGATAGCAGGTAAGTCCTCAGAGAACATAAAGGTAACCAGTGGAATCTCACAGGGATGTGTACCTTTGCTATTTCGCATATACTTCTCTGGTGTCCAAATCTAAAATGGGGATCTGTGGATAACTGTGTTTGTTGTTGATTGAAAACTGGGTGTCATCCTGAAATTCCATTCTAACATGCATACTCTACAACTAGAATGTACACATTAATAGCTGATTCACAGAAAATAGACTAAAACTAAATCTTAGAAAGTGCCATATTGTGGCATCAGGTGAACAATTACTCATCACAGCTTCTATTGTAGATAAGACTCCACCCCAAAATGAAGATGTTGTGAGAGATCTTGGAACATGAGTAGATACTTTTCTTCTCTTTGATCATCATATTGTAACACTTGTTAGGAAATCCTTTTATCTGGTCCAGCTGAGAGCAAAAGGGCATCTCCTCTAGAACCAGATAAATCCTTACCCCTTCATATTCTGCTTTGATCAGGCCCATCGTAGAATATAATGCCCCTTTGGGATGTATTTTACTAGACATATCATGCAGCTGGACAGCTCTCAGAGGTTCCTAACAAGAATCGATTGCATGCCCAAAAGACCTGAGCTACCAGGAGAGAAGGGAGGCTCTGTCCCTATATTGATTGTTCTGTATACTCATTTGGGGTGATCTGTGTCTTGTATTTTGAGTCATTAGAGGATCTGGCAGTACAAGTCCCCATGATATCTTCATAATGCAAATAGTTCAGTGAACACTAGGACCAGAAATCTGAACATGTTTCAGCAAATAAACAAACAAACAAACATTGTGGAGAGAGTATAATCCCACAGCTGCCTCTTATTCGGAACAAGATTCCAGTCAAACATCAAAATGCACTTTTACCATTTAAAAAGGGTTTACACAATTATATGAGTATTCCCAAATTCATCCTCTGCATGACTATCCAAGACTCCTTACAAAGGACATAAGGCCTAAGGGTGGGTACCGGGAAGGATAAATGACATGGTCCAGAGTCTCATATTTTCTATGATTCTGTGACAGAAGTTTATTCTGCAAGTTTGGTAGGTACTGGGTTATAACTAGTTCTTCCACAGTGTTTTATTTAATTGTGAAGATTTAGATCCCTCATTCTAACATTTGTGGAGATACTGGACTTGCAGAGATACAGGATGTCCAGGATTATCAGGCATCTAAAGATGGGGTAAGAGAAACTGACTAAAAGAATAGAGCTGCCAGTCTCACTTGGTAGCTCAGGGACTTCAGAACTATAATACTTTTACTTAAAAAAATTTTCTAGGTCTTTCTAATCATTTGACATCTTTAGTGAGCTACAGCTTAAATAGGGCAGCGTTGTCAGTAATTGGTCTAATCATTGCAGAGTACAAGGGAGTAATTACCTCTTCAAACATTGATGAAACTCTTTAAACAATTAGGTGTGGCAAATAAAAGGACTTCCTGACAACTGTTTTCACATGATGGTGAAACAGAGAGGGCTCTATCAATCTAGTACCTATGGCTATACAGTATGATGAATGTAGGGGAACCTAGCACCTATGGCTATACAGTATGATGAAGGTAGGGGAACCTAGTACCTATATACAGTATGATGAAGGAAGGGGAACCTAGTACCTATATACAGTATGATGAAGGTAGGGGAACCTTGTACCTATATACAGTATGATGAAGGTAGGGGATCCTAGTACCTATACAGAGTATGATGAAGGTATTGGAAACTAGCACCTATGGCTATACAGTATGATGAAGGTAGGAAAACCTAGGACCTATGGCTATACAGTATGATGAAGGTAGGGGAACCTAGTACCTATGGCTATACAATATAATGAAGGTAGGGAAACCTATGGCTATACGATATAATGAAGGTAGGGAAAGCTATGGCTATACAGTATAATGAAGGTAGGGAACCTAGTACCTATATACAGTGTGATGAAGGTAGGGGCTGTCACTATAATGATGACATACCTGCAAGACACACAGAATGGGTTCTGTATTTCTTTCAGTTTAGTACTCATCTCACCACATATATATGTATGTACACATGCACTTCTGTAGAATGTAACTTTTGTATGATACCAGCATGGGGAGTAGTATTGAAGGCCTTGACCAGGTAGAGAGTCACTGTATTCACTGCATGGCCATCATTTACAACTTCAGAAACTTTTTTTAAAAAAGTTTATTAGACTAAATTGACAGGCTTTAACCATTACAAAGCCATAGTTTAGGTATTGCTCCAAATAAGATTCTTGATCTTGAAGTTTATGATGTCATCTTACATGTTCCATTGTTTTTCAGATGAGGCATTTAAGGAGGATAGCATTTTTAATTACCTGAATAGGCTGTAAGGCCATCCATATAAAAGGGCATCGTCACTGGCACTCATCAAGGATGAAAACAGTTGTCAAATTAGGTTAAACAGTTTGAGCATAGTGCCTACAATGGCAGGTTTAACACTATTAATTAAGGAGACACATATATTGTAAGGTCCAATGAAGGAAGTATGTTTGGTCTTGGTTATCACTTTCAGTAAATGTTCAGTACAGATAATTGTGGTAGTAAGGGATTCAGATATTTTGGGACTTTGAATAAAAGTCTTGCAGGGTAAGTTGGCACTAAATTTGTTTTCAAGGATGTATGTATTGTGTCAGCGTAAGGCATGCATTATGAATGAGTTCTGATAATTGTAGGGTTTTTTTCTAACTTATCTAAAGGATGGTTTACAGTTATTTCTGGCTTCTGAGGCCATCCTAAGTTCATGGACACCTTTGGTGGATTTGTTAGTCTTCATTTTTTTTAAACAACACACCACCTTAATTTACAGCTTAGAGCAGTACTAAAAGAAAACCACATCACAGCTTCAAACCATGTCTATGAAGCTGTATCTAACTTTCAAAATGCCTCTAAACATTATTTTATATACATAAATTAAGTACTATCTTCTTCCGGCTTTTCCCGGTTAGGGGTCGCCACAGCAGATTACCTGTCTGCTCATGACTGGCAGTGGAGTTTTACAGTGTTGAGTTGCCAGCCCAGCACCCAACCTTCCACAGAAGGCACACACACACATGCAGTCACACCTAGGGCCAATTTAGAGTGTCCAATCCACCTATAGCATGTATTTGAGGTGTGGCAGGAAACCGGAGCACCTGGAGGAAACCCACGTGACCACAGGGAGGACATGCAGACTCCACACAGAAGGCACCCCAGCCAACAATCGAACCAGGGAACCTCTTACTGTGAGGTGACAATGTTAACCGCCACACCACTGTGGCCGCCCACATAAATTAAGTACTATATTGTACAGATATTAACAAGTGAAGAGAATAAAAAAGAAAAGTAATATAAAAGGCTGAATATATAAAAACAAACCTGTCATAATGTGACTATTTTAATCAGTACGACCAATTATAATATATATTATTTTAAACATATGTTCCTATCATAATATATCACACAGACTTATCTTCATGCCTTTCAGCTTTTCCAAAGAAAAGCAAAATCATTCCTTGAACAATAATTGTATGTACAATTTATAGCAGGCCAAGAGCCTGGGCTGAAAAAATTCTCCTTCTTAGAGAAGTTAATGTATGAGTTACTACCATCATTTCCCAATGTGTATGACATTCATTTTACCCTACTTTCATGTAAATTTTGTTCTATCACTTCCTTTTATTAGTTTTTCTTCCTTTGTCATTAGTTCATCCATGAGCTGATCATGGTCATCAGTGGTGATTTTTACAATTCTTCTCCATTCACTGGTGGCACATTTCTACCCTAACAACATTATTAATGCCAATAACATTGCTTCATGAGGAGATACATTTTGTTCTGTTTGCCAATCCAGCTGAAACAAAATAGATAAATATTTTCCTAATACTTTCTAAACAAGGTCATTTATACCTTCCAAAGGACTTTTTTATCTACTAAT
This sequence comes from Protopterus annectens, assembly GCF_019279795.1. Taxonomy (NCBI): domain Eukaryota; kingdom Metazoa; phylum Chordata; order Ceratodontiformes; family Protopteridae; genus Protopterus; species Protopterus annectens. The sequence continues at coordinate 75,531,516 of NC_056731.1, forward strand.
AAATTTACAAAGTTTCCTCATTTTGTTGTACTCTGTTAATGTAAGTGGGCTACTTTGGTGGTTTTATTTTGAATTTCTCATGATACTTGGCTCTGGTAGCTACTGCTAGCTCAATGTATTTTTCTAAACGGCTGCAGAATTCCTTAGTGAAGCATGCTGCTGTATTAAGATCAGGAAGATGCAGTCCGAGTAGCTTGAGGTTGGCAAGGTCATAGTCCTTACATCCAGTGGGGTTTGTTGTAGAAACTTTTGGGATTTTTAAATGAATAGGTCACTAGTTTATGATTAGACTTCACTGGGGAATGAAATAGAGGAGTGGTGAAAGAGGCAGCCATATTTGTAAGAATCAGGCCAAGAGTGATGTACCTTGTTGTAGGTTTATTTAACAACTGCTCAAGAAATTTTTGCTTAATGATTCTAGATATGTTGGGGATATCCTACATTGGAGATATAAAGTGTGTGCCAGTTTAATGAAGAGTGGTTAAAGCTGCACAAAATAAGGAGGATTTTGCTAATGGAGAAATCATTTTATTACACTAAGGAATCATATATGGTCATCATTGGACAAAGACGAAGTTCTATAATAACCTATTAGTTAATAATCATTCAGTTTGTGAGTCAATAGAGATCTACCTGGTGGTAATGTATTCTTTGACAAATACTGAGACACCATCACAGTTGCCACTGGCTTTGAACACAAAAGAAGTAGAAGACACTAGTACAGAGGTAGTACTCTTTTTACCTTTAAACTAAGTTTCAGTGCTACACAGATGCAGATGTTTCTAAATGCAATAATACCTCAAGATATGGCATTTTATTGCTTAGATTTATGGCACTGAGGAGAGCCACCTTAATGATGTTTGATTTCAAGACTGATATGTTACTTAAGTTGGAATTGCCATCATGTGGACTGGGGGTTGCAAAACAGGCTTTAGCCAATAAACTGAAGCCTTGAAATGAAAGGCCCAGGCTGTCCTTAGTGAAAGAAGCTGGATGATCAACCATCTCATCCTGTACTGACACATAATGGATTCCACTGGAGTGACACTAGCTATTTAACCAGTTATTGAAGCCAGTTATCTTTTCTTCGAATCTCAGCATAATTCAACATGGAGGAAGGAAGCAATTCACTGAGGACAAGAACATTACCTGAACTTGTAAAATTATGGTCCAAATAGAGTAGCTCTAATACTTATCATAGAAACAAAGTAATTCAACAGAAGATATTGTGCAGACCCTACTGAGCTCCAATGAATATGGTTTAACTTACACTTGGTAGAACAACACTGCCATGACTGTTGCATCTTGGGAATATAGTATCAAATCTGGTGGAATTTTTCTTGGATCTATCAGTGATAGATGAAAGCTAACCACTTATGTACAGTTATGACTGGATTATAAACCTTTTCAGTTTTAACATCTGGATTGGGGGGGAAATATATTTGCAATAAAAGTGATTTTAAAAACCTGTTTTGCTAGTGAATATTAATGCTAAAAGTTTGCCTGTAGAAACTGGAATTACGTTGCATTTCTACTACTAGAAATTTGGTATACCTTTATATAATTTTCAAAATATGAAAAACTTACATAATACTTAAGCAGCAGGAGGAAAGATGCTGAAGAGATGAAGGGAAAATAATTTTTTCTATAATCATCTTTACTCTTCACCAGATGGAAAGGCTTACTATTTCTATACCATGCACATAAAATAGCTTGTTTTCATCTTAATTTATATTACTGTACAAAAATTATGCTACTTTATATTCTATCCTACATTTACTTACAAATGTTTTCTAGTTCCTCTCTGGTGTCCCTAATTTATTTATCTTTTTTTATCCTTCCCTGCAGCTGACCATTAACTTCCCACAGTTCTTTTCCCTATTCATTGAGTTTAATAGACCTGTCTTAGCCTTTCATGTGCTCAGCCCATCCCCTGTCGGGGACTGGTAAGGAAATAAAGGATGTTGGCACATCACACTGCATGCCAGCTAGTATGGCTAAACACCCATTCCATTTCAACAGTCAAAATTGTCATCCTTGGGAAGTGCAAGCATGCTTTCATGTGTCCACAGCCTCCTGACTGATGGTCTTACTGCTAACATAGCACAAAGCTGACCAGGCAAATATAGTGTATACTGCAACAAGTCTTTAGGCTGCCTCCCTCCTTTCTTCCTCCCAGGATGGGCAGAGCAACATTGGTCACTGACTTTCATCCTCCCTCTGGAGCTTCTCCAGTGCCCATACCACTAATCAAACATGGGTCATTCGGGGCACAGTAAGGGCTTTATTCCCCACCACCATGTGGCTGCAGACAGTTCCAAATTCTCAGACAGATCAAGCTGCAGCTTTAATAGTGCATCTCCACCCCTTTCGTTTTCTCATTTACCACACTCCTCATTCTCTTCATAGATTTAATGACTTTTATCTTTGAGCCTAATATACATTCACCCATCAAATAAAGCAAACATAAACATGTTCCACTCTTTTCTTGGTACATGAAGATGCAGTAGTTAGGGTGGTGGACCAACATGGACCAAAAACATTAAAATATAATTTGCACTTTTATAGCAAAAGGTAAAAGCCCATTCCATCCATTTTCAGTATATAAATATATTGTACATAGGAAGGTAGCCTTACACAGAGCATAAGGGTTAAGAAATCTAAATAAGAAATAAATTCTTAAAAGAAGACACTGAACATTGTACGGCTATATTTTCATTGCTTATTTCTTTTCTTGTTACAGAACAGACCTTTTTATTTTAAATAGAGAAGGAAAGGAAATATTGAGAGATAGTATGAAACAAGATGGAGGAAGGAAGGAAGGTAGGAAGGAGAAGGAGAACTGATAATTTTATTGGTATGTGTGACAATAGCCTCAGTGCGTGATGAGTCACATCACAATATGTATGTTTCATTTTGCTATTAGTTACACAGTCAGACCAAAGTATGCAAGAACCGATTATATCCTTATTTTGTATTTATAGTGAATATATCTGAATATAAATTTTAGTTTTACCAAAGTTAAAAAATGTATATGCAGCATTAGAACTATAATATCTCCAGAAAAAATACCCTTATAAATCATTATACAAATATTCTCAGCCCAATTAATATTTTTTTAGAAGTCCATTGATGTTGATAAAGACTGTGCTTTTTAAACCTGATATTGCACTTGCGTTTTCTTTGGAAAAAAATGCCCTGGTCATAATATGTAATTTGGGGAAAAAGGCATGTCTTCTGGTAGTAATGTTATGGACCATTTGTAATCCACAACTGTAAAGAAATTGGCTTGTAGGAAGAACTTAATATTAAGGGAAGGTTGCAGTTTAGCAGGACTGGATTTCTTGTATGATGCCAAGATACACAACCTTGTTTAATTGTAGTTATACATGGGTGTTGTGGGAGAAGTAATCACAGAGAAAAAGAATGCTAAAACAAATAAAATATATTCACATACAGTTCTGCATTGTATTCCAGTGGGTATGCAAACCCATTCAGCCACATAAATAACCCTCTTATTCCACATATCCTCATCCTACCACATACCATCAGCCTCAGTAATACTATTCCAAATTACAATCTGCCTGCAGAATTACCTATTATCTGTAAGATTCCCTTACTACCAACAAATATAGACTTCACTGAGCTGTCTTTAAAATGATCTCAGAAGGAATGTAGCATCACAGCTTGGATTGGAGTGGCAAAACAAAAAAATATATATATGTCTTCCAAAATAGGTCCCACCTATAGCATCCTTCATCAGTTCATATCACATGCAATTTCTATGCTTTTTACAAATGCAAATAATGGAAATCCTATCTAACAGGATAGATTAAACCAATGGTAAACCAAATGAGTGAGCAACATGAAAGCTTTCGAGTCTGTATTATTTTTTGTTTTATGACATTATTCATCATAACCATTTTCTTTTCATTTCTTATTTTTCTTTCAAGTTAGAGTCAAATGAATCAGTAAAAAGGAAGCAGATTTACAATATGCAGCTGTATGTCACAATGATCAATGCTAGGATACACCCATGTAATTAATCTGGATACAGTGCAGGTTGTCAGGTCCCAATGAACAGCTGACCACTAAATCAAAACTTTCTTAATAGTTAAATAGCTTATCGACCCTATGTGAAAGTATGTCAGCACCACCATACTACCCATGTGTGTGGGGGGTATCAGTTGTTGTTGTTGTGTCTTTCGGCTTTTCCCGGTTAGGGGTCGCCACAGCGGAACTCCGGTCCACTAATGATTGGTAGTTGATTTTTATGTGCCGAGTTACCAGCCCTGATGCAGTGTGCTGACATAATTTAATGTCTTTTTGCATTTTTGCTAGATGTATCAACTAATCATATGCTATGTTGAATGTAACTTTTGCTCAAGCATAAACATTGGATATGGTGATTACTTTATTGACATGAATTATTGCTAACTGCTTTCTGAAACTTACTTTACATTATTAGAATGTAATAATTCTGAAAGGTGGTTAAGTTTACATATTTAGAGACTCAGGTAAAGTAAAACAATTAATGCATATTGTTTCTGATTGTCTATTTAATTCTCTGCTAATTGTATTACAGCTAGAATTCTACTTGTAACTAAATATGCATTACTGAAGAATGAACTTATTTTTGATTGCAAGGAGGTATCCACTCTGTGTAAAAGTTTATACAAGTCATTACAAACAATAAGATTGATTTTCAACTTAGCTATTATTGCAATTAGGATAGGGTTAACTAGTTAGATTTATTATTAGAAATATGAAATAAGTAAGGAGCATGTCACCCAGTTATACCATAAGACAACTGTCACTTTAAATTTTCTAACAACTTAATTGTCATGTGGCAAATTAATAGAAGCAAAAATATTATGACATCATAGATAAGATTATTTTATACAGAGAGTGTGTGTGAGTGAAAGAAAGTACTGATGGAGAGAGAGAGAAGAAAAGCTAATATGAATATGAACAATGAAGAGATAGGGCAGTAAATGGAAATAAGTTTCTTTGACGGTGCAGTGGTGCAGCGGTAGCATTGTTACCTCACAGCAAGAGGCTGTCTGTTTTTTTCTCAGCTGCAGTGCCTTCTGTGTGGAATCTGCATGTCCTCCTTGCATTTGTGTGGGTTTTCTCTGGGTGCTCCAGTTTCTTCCCATGTTACAAAAACATGCATCTGGAACATTTCTCCCCGGGCCTCTGCTGAAAATTGGCTTTGTTCCAAGTCGGACTTTCCCCAGTTAACAAACACAAATGTTAAATAAATAAATTGTGACAGAGTTCAATGTACTGTAAAGAGACTTAGAAAATTACTATAACATGACTGTCAGTTTCTTTTACCAGGTGAATGGTTTGCTATTATGTTAAAATAATAGGTTCATAGGTAGGTACTAGGCTATCTGTCTGAGGGCATTTATAAGCCTAGCCAGAGTGTGTCAGCTTTCACTGTCCCATTGATTAATTAACTGAGCCTCTGTCAAGAAGAGCCAATGAAGTGATCCCAGGGGTGCATTTTCTGTTACCCATCAACTCGTCAAGGTTTCTCTTGAAGAGTGTTAGTGAGGGGCTCTGCCTAATGTAGTTAGGAATTTTGTTCCAAAGCATGGGGAGTCTCTGTGACAGGAATCTATCCCTCCAGCATGTTCTATTTATTGTTGTGGTGAGGTTTAGCTCACTAGAGCGAGTGGCTTGCAGTGACTTGGATTTTTTTAGGTAGAGCATGTCCATCAATTCTGAGTTGGACGTGGCTTTGTAAGTCAGGCAGAGATTACCTCTGAGTAAGCGATATGGAACTGAGTACAGCTGGACTTTTTCCAGTCTGGCTGCATAAGACGTATGTTTGAGGCCAGTAATCCTCTTGGTGAGGTACTTTTGTGGTCTTTCCAGCTATTGGAAGTGTCTTGTGAGGTACATCCCAAATGGGGCATTGTACTCTATGATGGGTCTGATGAGTGATGAGTAGAGGGGCACTATAACCTCTTTATTTCTAGATGCAAACCCTTTAGTAATTAGATGGGCTACATAGAAGGATTTCCTAACTACTTTGGCAATATGATTGTCAAAGGAGAGATTACTATCTACCTGGGTCCCCAGATCTCTTATTACCTCTTCTGTATTAAGGGGGCTGCCACCTATGTGGTAATTTATGGGTGATTTGTTTTTTTCCAAATGGGATGACATGCAGACGTATTTGTTGGCATTTAGCTTGAGACGACTTTGACACCAGGTGTCCATCTCAGTAAGGCCCTTTTGGAGAATGTCCATGTCAGCTGTAGTGTCAATTATGACTCCCAGTTTGCAGTCATCGATGAACTTGGTTAGCCATAGTCCTCTTGTGTTTGCCTGTACTTCTGAAAAGTATATGCCGAACTGTAGGGGTCCCAGGACTGAGCCTAGTGGGACACCACTTGTGACTGGTTTAGAGTCGGACCTGGAGCCCGCTATTCTTACTGTGTGAGTTCTGTCTGTAAGCCAGTTGGCAACTCATCTCGTGATGTAGGGGTTTATGTTCAGGCTGGAGAGTTTTTCTATAATTCCTGAGTGAGGAATGGTGTCAAAAGCCTTGGCAAGGTCAAGGTAGGCTGTGTGAACTACCTTCCCCTCGTCTATGGCTTTGGTGACTGTCTCAAAGAATTCAACCAGGTTTAGTAGGCATGATCTGCCCTTAACAAAGCTGAACTGAGTCAGGTCAAATGTTTGGAGGTTCCCAATGTCTTTGTTAATGAGTTCCATGATGTTGCACTCCATAGCCTTGCAGACCAGGCTAGTCAGGCTTATGATACGATAGTTACCAGGATCAGTTGTGGTCCCTCCTTTGTGGAGTGGAATAACCATTGCTGTGCACCATTCTATGGGCATGTAGCCTGTGGAGTGGCTGAGGTTGAACAGTGTGTTTAGGTGGGGGGTTAGTTCATTCTGTAGTTTGTGCAAGACGCAGCCTGGGACACCATATGGCCCCTTTGATGCTGTGCTTTTGGCTATTGAAAGGGCTGTTTTCACCTGTGCACCTGTGATTTCTTGGACAATACCTTTTTATGGTATTGTTGTGGGCCCTTTTGGGGGTGAGAAGGGGGTGAAGTTTGCACTGAATCTATCTGCGAGAATGTTGGCAATATCAGTGGGTTCAGTATATTTTGTGCTATTTTGCACTAATTCAGAGCATATATGCGAGATGTCACTTAGATTCTTGACATAGGTAAAGAAGCCTTTGTGGTTATCTTTCGAATCCTTGGCTATTTTTCTTTCAAATCTTGGAGGATTTTATGAGGGACTTAGTTCTTACTGATACTGATCAGAGATGTCTTTCCTTCTTGGGATTTGCTTTGTTTCTGAACTAGTTTCCTCCTTCTATTGTATAGCCTGTTTATGGCAAGGGTCCACCAAACTGGTTTCCTTCTCTTAGGGGAGTGAGTCTTGGTTTTGCTAGGGATGGCACAATCCATGCATCCTTGTAGGTGCTTATAGAGTGCGTTTGTAAAGGTTTCTGCATCTTGGACACTGTTATCCTTTAGTGTGGGGGCTGTGAAACTTACCACCTCTGTCTTAAGTTAGGTGAAGTTTGCTATAGAAATGTTTTTCACTGTGGTTTCCTTGGTTGGAGGTGGTGGTTTGGTGTGGACATCTAGAGTGATTAGTTTATGGTCTGATCTAACCAGTGATGGGTTGACCTCTGGTGTGAAACACCTGTGCCCATGTTGGTGATGACCAAGTCCAACATGTTTTCAGCTGTGGTAGGGGAGTTTACCAGCTGATCCAGGGCATTTGAGTTGATAAATTTCAGGAAGCGCTAGTCCTGGGAGTTTGCACTTGAGTAGTTTTCCCAGTTAATGGTAGGGTAATTGAAATTGCCCATTATCAGGGTGTTCGGTAGGATCTTCATGTTTTCCAGTGTCTCCAGAAAGGCGGAGTGGTAGTCCTGGGTCATGGAAGGTGATCTGTAGCAGGCCACAATTTGCATTGCAGATTTGCCTGATGTTAGTTGCACATGGATGATCTCGGCGGTATCATGCTGTGCCACTAACCTGGAGGTGCAGGTATCCTTGATGAATATGGATACACCCCCTCCTTTTGTGTTTCGATCCATGTTCTGTGGCCGAAATGTGTGGTATGAGATGTAGCCCAGTAGTGCTGGGGTGCTTTGTGGAGCCTTGAACCAGGTTTCAGTTACTGCACAGATGTTGACGTTCTCCATACTGAGAAGTGCTTCGAGCGCGTGCATTTTGAGATTTAAATTCCTGGCGTTGAGTAGCATAACCCTCAATTTTTTATTTATGCTGTTTACGGAGGTAGGTTTGACTTTTGAGCCGTGCCTAAAAAAGGCACTATGGGGGCAGCAGGAGTCTTGGCCAGTATTCAAAAGCCTATGGGTGACAGGTGCAAGCTGTCTCTTGTGAAGCGAGGCTTGTCGAGCATGTCATCCCAGGCTGAAAGACACTGGATCCCCTTTGAATGACACCAGAAGCTTAGCCAATTGTTGAAATTTATATATTTTTTCTTTATACTGTGGTATCATTCTTGGTGAGGGCAGGATGCTACTCAGGGTCAGGGTCATACCCATCTGGGCTACATGATCAGAGAGCTCCTCCATGTCCCTTTTCATGTAGTCCAGGGAGGTACATCTCAGGCTATTCACATCAACATGAACAATGACAAAGCCATATTTGTACTTGTTCTGGAGTGACCTGAGTGCTTGTGTTATGTGGCAGATTCTGGCTCCCGACAGGCAGATAACAGTAACCTTCTCCTTGTCCAGCCTACTGAGTGGGACATCAGTGTGTCTGACTATAGAGTTGCCTATTACTAGTGTGTTAGGTATGTTATTTCGCCTTAAGGGCTGTGATTGTGCAGCACACTGATTTTGTGTTTTATGTGTTGTCTGGTTTGTGACAAGAGGGGCAGGTTTTTTGGGTGTCTGCTTTGGAGGTCTGTGATGCTTTTCAGGTTTTTATTTAGAGCCTCCAAGTATGATATCGTGTATTTATGTATATTTTTTGCCAGTGCTGGTTTAGTATGTCTATGTGAGGCTGGAGGTGTGGTGCAAGTGTTAACCTTCTCCTCATGACTGCCTGTTCCAGTCTTGGGTGGAGAGACCTTAGATCCAATTTAGCTATATAATTGCATCACTCGCATATGTTAATGTTTTGTGGCATGAGGAGACGGTTGTCTGTGTACATGAGGCAGTTGTAACATTGCCTCAGGATACCCAGGCTCACCAGCTGGACTGGAGAGTATACCTGAAATTGCCCTTTGGTCATGCCTGAATAGTAGGGTGAGCTGCTTAGTCACTTGGTTGGTGAGGGGTGAATAATGAGCATTGCCCTGCTGGGCAATCAAGTATCGGGGTATATTAGTGCTTGCTGTTAGGTCTGAGCAAGTGTTGGACTGTAGGGTGCTTTTTAAGTGCTTTGGTTGAGAGTTAGACTACTTTCAAGGGAAAAACTGAAGAGGAGACTTGGTGGAGCCAGGATAAATTTAGCCCTAGCTAACCAGCGCTGCCCAGATGTGCAAAACCGTGCAAACATGTTTTTTACAGCAGGGAAATGAAAGAGATAGAAATTAGCCCAAAATGGCCTATAAACTACTAACTTCTGGTTTGGAACCACTCGTCCAGGGACAGATGACTGCTCAAAGGCCCTCTCTCACAGGTGAACAGAGAAACCTCCCTCTATCTAAGTAAGGTATGGGCAACTCAGAAAATTTTAACACAGCCCTGAATTCAGCACTAGCCTGAAAACTGGACTATACTAGCTTAGAAAGGTGGGAAACAATGACATTTTTTTTTTAAAAGATAAGGCAAAAACAGTAAAAAATACACTTAAAATAGCTTTAAACAACTACAAACAGTACAAAATACACTTATAACAGCTTTAGATGACTACAAGCAATCAGAAAAGGCTTTTAAACAAATTACCCAATTGACCAGAAAAAAATCTCAAAACTGAGCTCTGTTCCTGTAGTCTTCAATCAGAGAAGCTCTAACTGCACACTCCTGCCACTGGGGTGCAGGGGAACCTTCTCCAAAAAAGAAGGCCTGGATTAGTGCTCAAGTTATACAAAGGTAAATTCAGCAGGCAATATCTTGTTTCATAGACGAGCCAAAAATATTGATAACTATGTTGATCTTAGTCACATTCTGATGCCAAACTTAGAAAGGAAAAGGACTGACAGACAGGAAACCAGTGGGGTACTTTCCTCTTCAGAAAATGCTATTAATGTGAATGTGCTAGTAATGATTTTATAAGATAAACAGAAAAAAATCATTGCTGGATTATGTTATACCTGGAATACAGAATCAGTGACATATGCCCAAACTTACTTGTGTGGTCTTTTCCGTGTATTGTAAACTACTAGAAAGATTAAGGTAAGAGATGAACATGCAGGAGATACAAAACCAAAAGACAAGAAATTCCTTTAGCAAAATATTTTATTTTGAAGAAGTCAGAAATTGTTAATAGTTTTAGAGCAACACATTTCATACAACTAAGGAAAAAACAAGGGAGGTATGGAAATTAAGATTATATTATTATACAACATTTTACATATTTTAAAGCTCAATACTGGACTGAATTGCAAAAGAAAGTTGTGGACAGCACGGCAGACCTATGAAGATGTCAGTACACCAAATGGCCTCTGGGACATTTCAACAGCATGTGGGAGTGTCCAAGACAGCTGTCAGTCACATCGCCTCACATTTCCTTGCAGTAATGTGAACCAATGTGGATAAATATATCCATTTTCCAACAACAGTTATGGAGAGCAGAACTGCCATCCAACAGTTCTATGCCATAGATAATGCACCTGTGTTCTCGGTGCAATAAACTGCTCCATATCTCAATTAAAACCCCAGCTGCACCTTATGTTTAATGGTACATCAATAGAAAGGAATGGCAATTACTCTTTTGTCAGGTAGCGTGTTCAGCAGATGGCTTTATTACTAATATCATGGCAACACACCCCAGTAGTGTTTATGATACTACAATATGGAGGTAAAGTGATCTGAGGGCCACTTTCCAACATGGTGAAATCTCTGGGGGACTTCTATTTAGTAAGTAAAGGACCACATGTATGATATGAGCACAAAACAGACTTGTCAACATTAAGCATGAGGGCAAAGCATGTGTTATCTCCTTCCTATAAACAGGTTACTGCAATTACCCACTGGAGCCTTGGTTCATGATGCCATACAGAGCCCCATCAAGTTCTGCCAAGGATCCATACAACAGAGCATGCACCATGACATGAAACACCACGGAACATGTGTTTGTCATGCTGAAAACAAGATTCAGATGTTTGGACATATCCTGGAGTACACTGCAATACACACTAGAAAAGGCATCACAGATGGTTACTGTCTGTGCCATGATACACAACATTATAACAGGAAAATGTGGTAGCTTGTCAGCTGCAGGTGTGGGTGACCTTCATAATGACATATCAGAGTTGTCACAGGATGATCAGGAGGACAGAGGGGTGAGAAGAAATAAGAATGGGTGACAGAGGATGCAGCAATATGTCCTAGCTCAGGCAATATAGCAGCACCTGACACACACCTCTGCATCAAGAAAAGCCATATGTATAAACATACATAGACTAAACAGTGATGTTCATATGTTGCCTCATAACAGCAACATAGAGTATGACTAATGGAAACAATGCATTAGTTGTCCACAGTGAATGTCATAAATAACAAAAGCATAAGGTATACCAGTAAGAACATATACACAACACTCATAGAAAAGATCAATGTAAGAAGTATATCTGCAAGTCACATCACTAAAGAGGACCACACAGACAAATGTGTGGATATACAATAGGTATGCTCAACAGAAGTATTTGGACAGGTGAGATACCAACATACAGATAAATAGCATAGAATGTTACCCGTAAAATAGCCACTAACACAGTAAATCTAGACCCATGAAGTTTATGGGAATGCATCAGCACAAACATACCCAAAAACAAGGCCAGTACACTAACACCAATGAATCACAAATAGCATTATCTAATGTGCAACAGTGGATTAGAAAACAATAAAACTCTTACAGTAATATGAGTAACTACAATCATCCAAAGGACCTGCCAAAAAGAAAATAAACAAACCTCACATCCCATGCCTGATATGGAATGTCACACAGAAGGCAAGGCCACATTGCACAGGGTGTTACTGCTACATGACTCAGTTTTGGGTAGTAATATGTACAAATATGAAGAGCATTAATGACAGTGACAGCACATCATACATGGAACATGCATCAGTATTTGGATATAGCAACATAGGTAGCATTGATATGATTGATATATATATATATATATATATATATATATATATATATATATATATGGGTCTACTTTACATTACCGAACCGACAATTCACTGACACACAAAACACCGACCCCAAATAACCGAAAACACACAACACCGACAGCTCACAAAACCGAACACCATTACACCGACGCAAACAACGTAAACTACATGACACGCAATGACATATCCACTAACCTTAACCCAAACCCTAACCCTAAGGTCCGACACTACCGCACAGTTACCCTACCCGCACCCTAACCCTAACTCACTTAACCCACCCCTACACCTAAAGACGGTCACTATCGCACACTTAACCTACCTGCACCCTAACCCTAACTCACTTAACCCACCCTAAAACATAAAGCCCATCACTATCGCACACTCACCCTACCCGCACTCTAAACCTAACTCACTTAACCCGTTCCCAAACTACAGTCCGTCACTATCACACACTTACCTTACCCGAACCCTAACTCCGACACTGCCGCACACTCACCTTTCCCACACCCTAACCCAAAATCCCACAATATCGTACACTTACCTGACCGCTCCTAAATCCGTCACTATCGCACACTTGCCGAGTCGAGCTCACACGTTACCCTTGTCGGTCTTTCAGCTGTCGGCAAATCACCGTTTCGGTCAACTTACCTGTCGGTCGTTTCGTCTCGGTCTTCTGCGTGTCGGTGAAGTGTCGGTTCGGTAATCTAAAGGAGACCCATATATATATATATATATATATATGTGTGTGTGTGTGTGTGTGTGTGTGTGTGTGTGTGCTGAATTAATGAGATATGGGAACTACATCTCAGCATGGAGATTGAAAATGAAAATAGGTACATAGAAATGCAGTGAGTGCTGTGAGTGAGGCATGTACAGTGCCATATTAAAATACCATATGTGACACAGATATGCCTACAGAGGCATACTTGTGCACCTCAGAATGGCAGACAAAAAGAGCATGTGTAATGTACTAATCAATATTGGATACCAAAAATGTCACTCTGTTGACCATGTAAATGTCTTCTATATGTCCACTAGCAAGTAATGCAAACATGCAAGCATGTAGTCACATATTCTGTTGTCAATAGCTGTACTAACATATACCAATGACAAAGAGGTACGGCATATCCCAACTTGAAGCTAGTCATCTAGTTCAGATAAATGATCAGAAAACCCTGGAACATCAAAACCACTAATAGATTAATTAATCAGTGGTCAGCGTAGCGATTAGCATTGCCACAAGGTCAACATCCAAGATGGCTGCACAATGATCAACAGCATAACTTCTGTTCTCCAAGTATGAAAACAGAAACCAATTAAAAGGAGTGCCATTGAAATGCTTTTTTTTTGGTAAAATTCAGTTACTGGCTAGAAATACACTGCCTAGATGCCAGCAAAGAAGAAATTTGGAAAAGAAAGAAAATCAGCCAGAAAAGGTGAAGAAAAAACAGTGCCTGGTAAGGATTCTGCAGCTGTTCAACAAAAAGCAGTTCAAGTTTCAGCTTTGTTTCAAGAGTTGTTTTCCAGTAATTTGGAGGAAAAATAAATCAAATGTAATCAGAGGTTATTAAAATAAATGAAACATTAAAGGAACATATCAATTCAAACAATAAAATGCTGGGAAAAATAGAAAAAGCTTTAACTAGCCATTTAAATAAACTTATAACATTGCAAAAATCAGAGGCCGATACAAAGACAAATCTGGCTGAATATGAAGTTTCTCCTGAAGAACAAAACAGTAGTAGTGTTAGGTGACAGAGGATGCAGATAAAACCTGAAATTTGCTGTTGTACCAGAGAAACTGGAAGGAACAGACTGCATTAATTTTATAAATGCATAAATAAGCAACTGGACTGTTATTCCATAGTAGAATCTGTTAATTGAAAGGGCACATTGAGTGTATGCTCCAAACCTGGCCATGAGAAATCAGCCAAGACCTACAGTATATTAGTAAAGATGCTACCAGTAGAAAGAATTGATCCTGACAAAATTGTGGAAGAAGGGCAAAGTATTAAACATTGGAGACAGCACAGATGCTTGTAGAAAATTACTATTCACTGTACACCAGGCAAAAGAGAAGCAATTTTTTCCAAGCATTCAAAGAATGTTGAGAGGAAGGTATGAGATTCAAATGCTATATCTAGCTGTCTTCAAAGTGTTTTATCCAAAAAAGCAGAAGGGTTATCTGTCCCCCATTCTTCTGATGGTAAGATTCATAGAGAGACTTTGCCAGTGAAACCTTTTCAAATGTTCCAAAGGAAAATGCTTGACAGACCGAGAAAAACACACAACTTGCTAGAGGAATCAGCAATACCTTGGACTTAGACCAGAGTTTGGTGTTGGGAACTGGAGATGAACAGGGAGAAGACCAGCAACTTATATGGTTTTGCAAGAAAAAGTGGCTAAAACACACTGGACTTTTGTTGAATTTATTAAGCTTGTGTGTGGACTATAAAGCATACCCCCATTTTATAACATTAATGATTAGAAGGACACTAAAAGGGGGAAAACAAACTGTAAGTGAAACAAATGTTCTTAATATCTGTATAAAACTTTTCATGATACAAACTGCATGTTATATGCAGTAAAACAGTTATGTGTAGTATGTAGTCAAGGATATTTTAAATGTGGGGAGAGTCTTTTCAGTAACTGTTGTATATGTTAAAGATACTGAAGTAAACGAGTATTTTTTTTTAGTTTTAAGAAATGTATAATGAAAAAAAGTCTGGACAAAAGCAAGTTTAATGTTCATATGCTGTCATCTTGAGCTGCTGTGGTGAGGGTGGGGTTTAGAAGTGCACTGATTATATTACATGTAGAATTAGGATATTTTCTGTTTTTTTATTTTACAAGTGCGAATGTCTAGATTGTAACATTTGGCTTAAGCTATAAACTGGTGCTTTTGTAAGTATGCAGACTTTAAAAATAATACAAAATGTTGAAAGCTATGAAAAATGCTAAACTTCTTACTGCTACAAAGATATTAGACTGTTTGTTTTCCTCTAGCAAATGTTCAGTGGGGTCAAGATGTCTGCAGCTGAGGGCAGCTATACATTATTTTCTGAATGGAATTTACAAAGACTCATTGCTTGGTACATTTCCATAGAACCAAGCTGTCTGCAGGTGCAAGCAGTTAATCTTGAGAATTCTGAGTATTCTTCACTGAAAGAAGTAACAACCTTCCTAGCAGCCTTAATACTTTAATACATTTACTGGAAAAAAAAATACAATTTAATTTTACTAGCCAGTGCACTTTTTCCTATGGCTAAAAGCTAATGTTTTCAACAAACATATGAGCTGTTTTGCATATCTAGGAGGGGAGTAGAGATAAGAAAAAAGCAGACAGCAATCAGTGTAAGTGGAGACACAAGTTGTATCATGTGCATTAGCATGGATATCCTTACCTTTAGGTTTGGATAATGCCTGTGGTTTCAGCTGTCAATTTGGAGCAACTGTTCCCTTCTGGAGGACTTAACTTCATGTTTTGAAGATGTACAAAGTTTGTGTGTTTGTTTTCAGGTTAATAGGGGATGGGAGTGTTTTGCATTTAGTTTTGTTTTTGTTTGGTTGTTTGTTTCAGGGTTTTTACTAAAACAAAAAAGTCCTGAAAATGTTACATAGGTTCAAATAGAGATGAGAAGAAGCAACTATGCAAGAGATCAGTCTGCCAAACATTAGTATACGCATGTAACACATATGATGGAAATACACATTCAAAAACTGTCATGTATAATAGGTGGAAAAATAGATTTTTATCATTTTGTATATACTATCTATATTATCCTGGAGTGTGAATGGCCTTACAGGTATAGATAAAATGAAAGGACTACTCAATTATATTAATAAATGCAGAGTGCAAATAGCAATGCTGCAAGATACAGCTTTGGAAAGAAACAAGTATATGAATTTGACAAAGAGAAGATTTCAGCAAGGATATTTAGTAGAATATCAAGGATAGAGTAAAGGGGGAGTGATTATACTAACTGCTAGAGGGACTCCAATAGTGATAGATGAGAGAAAAAAAAGACAAAAATTGTAAATTTGTGATCATTAGGGGCAATTGGCAAGACAGGATGACTGCAGCAGCATTTATTTTCATTCTTCCAAAACCTGTTAGTATGGACTTGAGAAAAAGTTTGGGAGAAATAATCAGCTTTCAGCAGGGAATGTTATTTATAGCTTGGAACTGGAATTTGATTTGCAGTAGTGAGCATATATTGTGGGGCCTTGAAGGGACAATATAACAAAAGAGGGTAGATTTCTGATTACATTTATGAAATTATTTAGTATGGCACATGTGAATTTAGTAGTAGGAACTCAGACAGAATTTACATATTATTCCCCAAGGTACAATAACTAAGCTAGACTAGACTGAAATTATATTTCACAGGAACATGTGCATTTAATTGAACGCTTTGACACACATCCAATAAATATTTCTCATCATGCACCAATAAAAACTAAATGAAATATGCAGGGTAATAAAGTAAAAATAAGACAACTATACTTTTCAATCTACCTGATAAGAATTTAAGTACTGTGTAGTGGAAATTATTCTACATTTGTTAGAGAAGACAGAAATATCTTCAGAAGTTATAGCTAGTGATGTCAGACTAAATGAAAATGGAGTTTAAAAATAGGGACAAAATAAAAAAGAAGGTTATATAGTTAAGGCATAATAGAAATTAGTTTGGGGCAGACAAAGATTAAAGTATTAAAGAATAAGGGGAATCTCACAGAACAAGTGGAGGAACAAATGCAGAATTTATAAATACTGCAGTTAAGGAACTATGTCTTGATAACAACTCCAGAGCACAAAATCTGTCATCACAACAACTTAGGCAAGAGAATGTTGAAAGGGTTGTTGCTAAATTTAAGGAACTTGTAACAAGAAAAGAAACCAGAGATCCTGTAGAGGTTTTAGATATATTCCAAACATTTAATGAAAATTTGTACAAATCAGAGAAATGTGGAAAGTAAGAAAGAATACAAATAGAAATATTAGTGGAAGATAATTATGCCAAGTTTAGATGAGGCTCAACAACTAATAGTTAAGATTGGAGGTGATGAGATAAAAACAGTGATGTATAATCAATCTTCAGGTAAGTGTCAAGGAACAGATGGCATTCTTATGGAAGTTTGGAAATAAAGATAGAAGAAAGTTATAAAGATCCAAAATACTTTGTTTAACAGTATTTTAAAAGGATGGAAAGCACCAACATTTTGGAAGAAAGCTGTGGTGGCTGTGTTACTTAAAGATGGAAAAGACCCTTCCAACCCACTTCATATAGACCCATTTCAATTTTAAACCATGGTTATAAAGCGTTTATGTTTATATTACAGGAAGGAATGGTAAAAGTGTTGTCAAAGTTGACAAATATGGATCAGTGTGGTTTTGTGGAGGGGAGGAAACATTTGACAACATTAATAGATACATGATGATTCAGAGGGAAGCAGAATGTAAGAAGATACTTCTGTTTTTGGTGGGTTTTGATGAAGAGAAAGTATTTGTCAGAGTAAGCTGTTATTTTATGAGAAGGGCATTGGAAGCATTTGCATTCCCTGATACAATGATAAGGTTATTAGAAGGATACATGAAGGATGTGCGGCAAGAATTAAAGTGAGCAGGTTCTCCTCAGATAAGTAGTTTTTGAATAGAGGAATCAGGCAGAGATGTCCTCTTTCCTCTTTGCTATTTTCTTTATATTTAGAGCCATTGACAAAGAAATAAGTAACTCAGAAATGCAAAGATATAATTGGTATGGTAATCAAGAAAAGTTGTCTTTATTTGCAGATATTATTTTGTACCTGATAAATCCAGAAAAAGGACTTTTCAGTGTTGTCGAACATGTTGAGACAGTTTCAAATCATTTCAAGATACAAAATTAATGGTAATAAAACAAAAGCTATAACCATAAATTATATACCCACACAAGAATTGGTTCAACAATACCCATATTTATGGGGACATGATAATGTGAATTATTTAGGAGTATGGATTAAAAAGGCTTTTGTTATGTCAGCTAAGGATATGAGGAAAGAGACTAAAGAAAAGAACATACAAAAATTAAGAAACTGGAAACTCTTATTTATGGATATGGATAGTAACTAGCAGTGACAATGCTTTGAGTTACTTTAGTCTGGTATACTAGGTCAGGCATACTTTTATAATCCTGAGGAGAAGTTGTGGATAATAATTAATAAAGAATTGAAGGAATTTATCTGGGAGGGAAAGAGGGTAAGGATTAAGTGGGATAAGCTGATCTTTTCAATAGAACAAGGTAGTTTAGATTTATCTGATTTTAAGGGATATTTGGAGCTACATAGTTAAGGCTCATATACCTAACACAAGCAGAAGGTTATAATTCAAAGTAGAAAGATGTGATGATGAATCATTGGGGGGGTTCAAGAAGTAGAGAGAGAGAGTGTGGGATTTTGAATTCAGATCCTTAAGGAGAATAATAAGAAACATAAAGAATATTATATTCATAAAGTAATGGGAATAATTCTAAGAACTAAGCCAATATGAGAATAGAAAAAGGAGATTTTGCCAATAGGGATGCCTGCAAGTAGGTATAAGGAAAATAGCAAGAGGGGGTGGAATTTACTGGAGAAAACTGTCAAAGGAATGAAGATATTGTGAGCAAATAACTCAAGCAGGAAAAGTAATAGAGTGGGATGTGGCCAAAGAAAACATTTGGATTGCAGGCTAGAGACTACTTTCTCTACCAGAGCTTTATCTCAAAATATAAAGAGAAAGAGATGCGGATGCAGGAATATTTAGTGGAATACCTGCTCTAGTAGATTTTTAGTTGAAACTAGAACAAATGTAGCTGTTAAAAAGGGGATAATTAGTAGGACGTATAAAATATTGCATGATAACTATAAGAACCAATCAGAAGAGTTTAGAAAAGACTGGGAAGAGAGACAGAAAAAGCATTTTACAAAAAAAAAAAAAAACAAAAAAAAAAACAACAATGGGAAGACAAATGCATGGCTCCCTGTGTATGCAACTAAGTCCAAACGATTTAGATGTGTTTAGATAGATATTTTTATACCCAAATCAGACTTTAAAAAAATTTTCCTCTGGTAGATAACAAATGTTGGAGGTGTGAAAGAGAAGAATGAAGTAACTGGGAATATATGTTTTGGGAGGCTAATAAGTTGGCAGATTTTAAAACTCCCATAGAGAATACTCTGTCAGAAACATTGGGTGGACAAATGGCTGTAAATAAGGAAATGATTCTTTTGAGCTAGACACAGCATCCAAATTGTCTAGACATAGTAAAGCCTTATTGAGTTTAATTCTGTTGGCTGCCAAAAAAAATTACTAGAAAATGGAAACCAAAGGCTGCACCAACTGTATTTGAGGTGTTGAATATTATAAAAGAAATAAAGAAGTGGAAGTTGTATCTTTAGAAAGATGGAAGGGACACATTGAATAGAAGTAAGTTGAGATCATGGGAACACTGCATGCATTATGATGTTCAGGAGGAGGAGTGAGGTTTAAGGGAAGGCAGGAATTCAACAACTGTTTGCAATGTTGGACTGACGATAGTTACAAACAGAATATATGTGATCTATATTGTATTTAAATGATAAAATGTTAACATGGTTTTCTTTTCTGTTAACTCATTTCCTCCAATGGAGCTCAGGAAGTTTGCACTGTAAATTGCAATGGGTGGAGCCTAAGCCTTTTGACATAATCAAATTATGTTGTCACATTTCAAATAAAGGTTTCTATCTGAGGAATATAGGGGTTACTGAAGAAGTGTAAATGGTAAACTCATTAGCATAAATGATTTTTAGAGTGGTAGTATTCTTTAGGCTCTATGTCTTAAATTGAATTTTATAAATCACAGTAAACACAGTAACTATTATATTTTTAATAATTTGTAAACTTACAATATCTCAGGAACCACTCAAGTTACACACATACTGTCAGCAGCCTTTTATTCATCTAACTGAAAGCTTTTATATGAGGCTAAGGAGTTCTGTCTGTGTTGCATGGTTGTTGAGATATTTCGAAAAACTTGATGGTTTTGTGAAGTCTTAGTGTTACCATTAATTTAGTAGTGCCAGTAATGACAATAAAAATATTATCACAAAGAATTGGACTAGTTTTATTACAGCTCATGGTTTGGATGACATCTTGTGAAAAAGTCCTGCCTTGGTATTTAAATCTGGGATAAACATAAAGAGGAGATTTGAAAATGGACATAATAATAAGTGAGATAATAATATGGCTGCAAAGGGTATGTCCAAATGTGGTGCTTTCAGCCAGCATTCTGAAGGGGTAAGACTATGAAAGCCCTGAAACTTAGCAAACATATGATGGTAAAATCTATCAAGAGAAAAGATGCAAACAATTCTTTGTTTAAGCACTCTGAGCAATGTGAGAATTAATAAAAAAAATGTTTTAGAAAATGTACCCCATTTTGAGAGTGGCAGTAATTGGGAAACCCATGTAGAAAAGCATGAATTATACTGCCTGGTATTATTAAATGCAATGAGCCCTCTTGGTTTTATTGACAGAATTTCTATAAATAGCTTATTAATTATTAAAAGGTCTTATATCTAGTTTTATATGTTGTTTCTTTTATGATTCTGATAGTGATACTGTGATGTTTATAATGTTTTTACATTTTATCTTTATTGTTTAAATATTTGTGTACAATGTTTTGCTTTAGTAATATGTATTTTTGAACAATGTTATTTCATGATTAACCACTAGATGGCAATATAATGTATTACTATTTAAATGTTCGTGGTAGGGGAGTTTTTGTATGTGAAGTCCACTGCAAGAGTGAAGGGAACAAAAGTGCTTATATTAAAAGGTTTGTGCTGTTCCTTTTCAGATTCTGCAATGGTCTTTAGTTATTTTCATTGTCTATATAAATAAATATTATATGAACAAACAATATTTCTTTACCTGCACTAAACAGAGGTCAACTATCAATACAATTGAGTCTGCCATTATGTAAACTTTAAAATTAAATATTTTAATACATTGTATGTACCATGGTTTTGGAATTATTGATGAAAATATGAAAAAGGGATATTTGACGCCTAGAGGCATCATTAGGATGAGACTGTAGAAGCACCTGGAGACATCACTCAGCTGCAATGAGTGAATGTATGTTTCCCTATGTCTTATATGATAGTTTAATAAAGGGTTTAAAAAATGCTATGAGGTCAGAATGTCACAACAGGACACACATTCGATCAATTCCCAGTGTTACTCTTATGCAATCTAGACCACCCATATGGCTCACACTGTTGTCCTGGCTGCCTCTGCCATGTCCAGAATCACTCAGCCCAAATTGCTGTATTGAGAAGTTGGATGTGTGGATAGTAGCATTTTGGAGCACAGTGTAGGCAGGAGCAATAATGCTATGTGACAGTCTGGACACAGGTGCTGGCCTCATAGTTGAGAGAACAACAGCACATGTGCATGCATGCTGCAGCATAGATATTAATGTCTGAGGGCCACGTGTGGATCTAATTACAGGGCGTCTGCCTCTCCCCACTGGCGGCAAACTGGTTAGTACAGTTAAGGTATGTAACACCTGGTTAGTACTGAGCACTGCTCTGGCACAGCCATAACAAGGCTTTCAACAGAATATGCAATGGATCCCACACTGTCATGCTGTACAGCCAGTGCTGCTATGACTTCTCCATGTCTGCTCTCCTGACCTTCATGTAACACAGGGAGCTGGTGTACTACATGATCAGTGGCATGCAAGTCAGAGCCAAGATATTGCTGTGAATGTTCATGTGCTTGTAATAGTAGGCAGACAGCCTCTAGCATGCATCTGTGCACATCAGCTACACTCCCATGTGTAGTCTAACAGGAATTATCAGTCCATCATTGGAAAGAGTCACCATCATTGCCAGACTCTACATGAGACAGTGGGTCATAGTCATCATCATGTTGAACATATGTCCCCACATCATCAGAATGTCCAGCCATGTTATCCTCCATATCAGATGCTACACCATGAATCACAGGGGTGTCCCCTACCAGGCTGGACAATGATCTCATTGCAATGTTGTATGTGCCATGGGCCATACTATCATAGTTATGCACATCACATCTCACCTCAGAATGAGTAGATGGGCTACCAGTGGATATGTTACAAAAAGAGACAGATGACACATGCCATATACCTTTACAGAACTTAAATAATGCAACACGATACTGAAATATGGGGCAACTATATGACTACAATGCTATTGATGATATGGACTTACTAGGATGTCTTGGCTCTGTGTAGTTCAGGGACTCTGTATAACAGAGATATGACATGTTACATATCAAACAAATACAATGGAAGAGGTCAATATAAATACTAAAATTTACCTAACATGTCCTTCTGTGACTCCACCACCAGAGTTAAGGGTTGAAATGCAACTGTCATGTGAAAACATAGACATACAAAAATCATCATTAAGTACATGCCAGGCATCATGTAGCATTCCACCCGAGATATAGCATAAAGCAAATAAGATAGACACATACCAGATGGGTGAGGGTGATGTATAGATTACAAGTGTCCTATGCAGGTGAACAAGGCCACATTAATCATAAAGGACACAGATGTAATTATCAATAGTGAAATATAGCAAACAGATACACTACCTTACCAGGGAAGTCCTCCTTCTTTGATGAGTGCATCATCTGTCATAATGTGGAAACAGTAGTATAACAAGGCACATAAACATCAGCATGTGATTATATTTCACAGTCATAACAGGAAGCAGAGGAACACAACAACTATGGATCACACTAACAGAAAAAGGAGAAACGTATGTGACCACTAGTGCAAATGTCAGCCAGATGTACCTTTGTAGGTAACAAGGCTACATGAATATCCTAGATCACAGACATGCTAATCAGTGCTGTATGATATCAACCATATGAACAACCTTACCTGGTCTGTCTGTATATGCAGCTTGCAGTCTTGTGATGATCTATCTGTAGGTTAAAATGGTGCATGAGCATCAATCGGTGTGTATACTCCACAGTCGTAACAGGAGGGAGAGCCACACAGCAACTATGGAGCACACCGACACAGTATAAATACACTTATATGATGTGTTGTTGCTGTTCAGATGTTAAGAGACCTATGCAAGTGAAAAAAAATAACATATGTTGCTGACAGTGTTATGTATATACTTTGTTGGTAAGATAACAGACCATAAAACTTACACTGTGTATCCATATCAGGTTTGTTTTCACATTCACTGTGTACTTCTGCTGCTGGATCACTAATGTAACAATATGGTACTAATTGTGAATTAATGTTCTTTGCTGATTAATGGGGTATGCTGCAGTGTTTGTGGATGTACGATACCCCTGTACATCCTGGAACACCTGCTTCAATATTTCCCCTGAGTATCCAATGATCACAAATGGTGGTGTGATATGAGGTCATGAACATTGTCATCTCTTCTGGGAGAGGCAAGTGGCCAACCTTCAATGACATTCCTCACCTCCTCATAGTAGTGGAGTCTGCTGGGTGCACAGTGGATCTTCAAGTCAATAAAAAATCACTGCCATGGCGGTAGTGAATAGAATCAGACAACTGGATGCTGAAAACCATGTTTAATCTAACAAATAGTCAACCGAATAAAAATAGAAAAATCACTCCAGTAACGTTAAGCGCGCTTTCACTTTGCCCAATACAAAGCTAATTTATGTATGCTAATTGTGTTCTGTATTTCTGGGAGAGAAAGTTTATTTTTAACTCTGTTTGGCAGAAATATATTACTTTCTATACTCGTTTTCTGGACGATATTTGTATATTTTGGAAAGGGTCCAGAGAATTATTTTTGGAATTCATGGATTATTTGAATAATTGTACAGAATTTTTGAGCTTTACTTATACATTGGACGATTTGAGTATTAACTATTTAGATGTTACTCTATATAAGGACTATTGTAAGCAATGCTTTCAATCTAGGTCATATAGGAAATCCACTTTCTCAAACATGTATCTACATTTTGAAAGTGGGCATCCATTTCACCAGAAGAAGGGAATTGTTAAAGGTCAGTTGATAAGGGCCACTAGAATGACCAGTGATGATATGACATTTCTAGATGAAGTTAAATATATTAGTTCTTTGTTCCTGGAAAGAGGCTACCCCGTCCCTTTGGTACGTGGTTTAGTGAAGGAGGTAGTTGACAATAGGGAAGGTAAGTTTTTTTCCACTTATAGGACTGGGTGAGGGGGACAATGTCCCAGAAAGTGAAAATGTTGCACATTATAATCAAGCATTTACACATACATTCTCGGCTACATCTGGGCAAGTGGACGAAATTATTAAAAAATACTGGCCTTTATTGAAAGTCAGTAATGAGACAGGGAAATATATCCTGTCCACCCATGCTTTATAAGGAGAAGAGGAATGAATTTAAAAGACATATTTGATAGGAATGACATTCAACAGTGTGATAATGGCAGTTCAAAAAGGGGTACCTACAAATGTGGCGCGTGCCGTCAGTGTGAATTTATTTTACAACAGCGTGATATTCAGATCCCTGCTAGAGGGATTAGGTTTACAGCATTGAAATATTACAATTGTGGTACAAGGGGAATAGTATATATTGGTATTTGTTTAAGCTGTAACAGTTTTTATATAGGGGAAAACTACACGTACTCTTAGAAAAAGAATTTATGAACATTCTTATGAAATCAGCAAAGAAAAAGAATCAAATGCCTTTTATAAACACTCATTAGTGTGTAATAATATGAATATAAAATTTGCCGTGTTAGAACAAGTAGTTAGTGACCCCCGGGGAGGTAGTTTGGAGTCTAGGGTCGAGTTACGAGAACTATTTTAGCAGTTAAAAACCGACGCCAGTAGACCTCCTGGCCTAAATGATAATATCAGTATAAGTAGTGTATTAAAATTACGACAGGCTAAGTTGTGATGTTCCAATAGTGGATACATTCAAGGTGTTAATAGGTACTTATACATTTTTTACCAAGGTGGTCAAATATGTATTATTACATTTTCATGTTTTGCATATATTTTGTGCATACATTTGTTGAATTCAGGCTGTTTTTGCACATTGTTTTAGGGTATGAGTAGTGTAAAAGTTAGGTTACTCAACAGCATTGCATTCATTTGTGTATACAATTCTAGTTATTAGTGTTTCAACTGTTTTAATGGGTATTCAATGTGAACATTTATTGTTATATTTCAACATAGGATATTTATATATTTATTTATAGATTACATGGTTAGAACAGAATTTGCGATCTTTAATATTTATTATAACAATGGATTAGTGTGTTCTTGTCCTGACTGTTGATTGTTTTTTAACATTTCATAGCATTGCTATTTTTTAAGCATTGCCGTTTTAAGTAACTTAATTCAATAAGAAAATCAATTAGGTACTTAATTATTCCATTACAGCACAGTATATTTAAGCACCTTAGTTTAACAATGTTATTGTTCTGATGAAGCTTTGTATTGGGCAAAGTGAAAGCGCGCTTAACGTTACTGGAGTGATTTTTCTATTTTTATTCGGTTGACTATTTGTTGGATTAAACAAGGTTTTCAGTATCCAATTGTCTGATTCTGTTCACTACCACCGTGGTACTGAGTTTTTATTGCACAGTGGTTCTTGTTAGAGCAATGTCAATGACATGTCTCCCTGGATCTATCGTGAATACCCACAACATTGATCCTGTTTGTAAGATCTGTCCTCACTTGATTCCCACAGGCAGTGTTGCCAGTCCATCCAATAAGGCTGTGGCCATGCAGGCACAGAGCCTCAATTATTATTTTATTCTCTCTTTCTGTGAGAATTTGTCTCCATTATTTCTGATCAACATCTGGAAGAAAGGGTGATATGCACATCTTAGACATTATATAGGGGCTCACATATTGCCATGATAATGATAAAAGCATAAGACAAATGACTTGCTTTACTCTAATTTACAACACATAGTTATGCAGAACAATCCATGTCATGTATACCACTGTTATGTATAGATAATCTGAATAAAAATGAAAAACATGTCTGTTTATGCAATCCACGTCGACTGACTACATCAGCACATCTAACAATTAATTTAACAATTTTATACAGTTCATATTTGCAGCGATTGGATCTGTACCCATGTCAGTGGATATTGCAACAAGTAAGAGACAAGCACATAACCAATGTGCCAGAAACACAGTACTATAGTGCTCTTGTCATCACAGTTACATGCACATCCAGACAGAAATAGCATGTGTCCCTCAAGAACATAAGCTGCATCTGACATACTTCCATAGTCAGTGATGCACATCATAAACAATGTCACTGTCATTATACGGTACATTAACACACATACTGGAATTTATGCAGAAACAATGAAGAAGAAAGTCAGCATATTAAAATGAATGGTTATGCAGTTGTGGTTGAACAGCACCACAAGAAACAGTCAGCATTCAAAGTCACCCTCATGTTGCCTCCATCAGATTGAATATACTCACACCTATTACTATATTATTAAGCATGAGACAGTATGTCTAAATTAGTCACTGAAAATATGACATGGAAATCCGTATAAGTTATCGATTTTCCGTAAGCATACCACAGACATTACATGTTGCTCAGAAATAACTATGGATGTCTTTTAATTCTGCCCTTATCTGCAGTTTACTGAGGCTGTTTCCTTTTTATCCATACAGCTTCATATAGGGAAAATTTCCTTGGCATTGATGGACATTTACCCATTTGTGTGCATGTTGTTTAATTCTACTCCCTCCTTTATGTAACAGAGAAACTATAATGCAGACAATTGCAAAACATATGCATGAAAACATGTATCAGTTGATTTATACATAATAATGATAACAGACATGTGATAACAATCTATTCCACCACAACAAAGCCAGAGGTAACAATTTACCTTTTGAACCTTGCTGTAAATCAGCTATACCTTAAAGAGAGTTTAATTATGTGCACTCACATTTTAAGTACCATTTGCACCATACATAATTAATGGGGTTAATTAACATTCAGTGTTTTGGAATCCATTTGAGAATATTCTCAATACTTGGTGCAGTAACCAATAGCTCAGCATGAATTTAGGGTGCTCAGTGCAGCTACCCAACAGGTATAATTAAATGGGAATATCTGTATCACATGCCTGATTCCCTCCAGTAGTCTGTTACTATCCTATATGCAACAACTTAAATGAGATATTGATACATTTATTCCTTTTAACATTGCTACCTGCAAAATGAGTGGGACCTCACTTAACATTTGTAGAAGACATTTTTCAACAACTTTCAACTACAATAGTCAGGATGCCCACTATGAGGAGGCTTCAGTATGCCCAGGTTGTGAACTACACTGAGGGGGGAGACCACCTAGATGCTCACTATTTATGATGGACATGAGGAGAGGATGCAAATGCATCCCAGAAACTTTGCAATGATCAATATATGAAACTGGACTGTATGGGAGCACCACAGATAGACTGGAATCTGTAGGACAGTTGTGCAGATCCACCACTGTTATGACGACCAACATTGGAGAGAAGCAGAGGATCTTCGCCAGTGGGTCAAACAGGCCTGATGCAAGCCAGTAAATGCCTACAATAAGTCACATAATCCACATTTTAACACATACTTATCATACATGTATTTAGTAAGCATATATTTTTCTGTGACTCTGTTTCAAGTGTATTCCATGCATATCTGTATTGATAACTCATAAATGTTAAATAAATAAATAAACAAACAAATAAATAAATAATAGTAATGCAAATTTAGGAATTTAAATTCCAGCCATTAATGTTGCCATTAGCATACTGAGTCATTTTCAGGTTATCCGAAGATATACTTTACCAGTGTACACATTACGTAGGACTGTTGATTATGACGGTATATTAATATGGCCTTCACACATATAACTATTACTGATATTCCATAATATCAGCCTTTATAATCTGTTACAAGCTGTGACGTCTCAGTTCAAATGGTTAAGCAAATTGACTGCTGTTTTCCTATGTGTGAGTTCAAATCCTGTTATAGCCTGTTTGTGAACATATTGGTGGTTATTCGTGCAATATTGCACATCACATAAGGAAGACCTCTGGTTATTTTGCAAGTTGCACAGTACAGATGTTTACACATGTAGCATGGCCATGGTTCATTGGTTAGGCTACAGATGACTACATATTTTTTTCCATTATCAGCAAAGCTTCTAGAAACGTCATATAGTATACTTCTGCATGTGTGACTGCTGAGTTATTTAGACAATAGTAAGCTCTACATTATAGAAATTACACGATTATTATAAAACTCATGTTTGGTGTAATCACTTCCATGAATGTAAGATTAATGCAGGTCAGCATGGCTGAAATATCTTTGAGTCTTGTAAACACAATGCAAGTAATCAAAGTGTGGAACTGTAATCCTTACTCTTGTCTTGTGTGGCTCTGTAATCCTTATTCTCTCTTATGGCTATAAGTTTACCTCTATATGTGGAAACATGGTTCTGCTTCATATGGTTGTGCACTAATGCCATTAATGGTTTATTCTTTTCCAATTACAATGGTTTGTTTTTCAAACTGTGATAGTTAAACTCAATGTGCTAACACGTGCTAGTGTTATAAGGTGGATAAGTGCCTACTGTGCTGTTATTCCATAGAGTTTTACAACATTAAGCAAAGTGTATGTCCATTAGCTCAAATGATTAAGCAGTAGGGCACTGCGAATCACTCATGAATATGTGTGGATTCAAATCTCAGCGCAGCCTTTTTTGGATGATATCTTTACAGTTCAGCATTTCCTATTTAACAACAGACATCGGAGTGCTACACTTGGTTTGTAGGTTATGCAGTACAGAGTTTTACACATCAAGCATGGCTGTTGTGTATTGACACCTATAGCACTTAGTCTGTGAATTACTATAGATAACGCCATTATTCACAAAGTTTCTAGAAACATCATACTTCTGATAATAATGATGCATTCCAATATCCTAGACCTGGTCATTACCAACATGGGAAATCAATACTCCACACCTATGGTCATCCCCTCATTGGCCAGGTCTGACCATAAGCTAATCACCCTTGACATCCACATCCCACCCCCACCCCCCAGTAAGGAAACCTCTGCAAAAAACTTCTCCAAAGCCAACTTCATGCTACTCAAGTCAGAAGTGACAAACTTCATGACACCCATGTAGATGGGAACTGAAAGTTTGACTGCTGAATCCTACACTAAGGCACTGTACAAGCACATCCACTTGTGCATGAATTGTGCCATTCCCAATAGAACCAAGACCCTCTCCTCCAAAAAAGGAAGCCAATCTGGTGGTCTCTTGCCATAAACAAACTTTACAACAAAAGGAAGAAACTGTTGCAGAAAAGAAGAAAATCCCAGGATGCAAAAAATGCCCTTACAGCCTCAGTAAAAAGCTGAGATCCCTCATAAAATCCTCCAAAGCTAGTTACAAAAATAAAATTGTCAAAGATTCCAAAGACAATCACAAGGAATTCTATAGCTATGTCAAGAATCCAAATGGCAATGCTCAGATCTGCTCTGAGTTACAATAGAATGGCATTAAATATACTGATCCCAAAGATATTGCCAATATCCTGGCAGATCGATTCAGTGCAAACTTCACCCCCCTCTCACCCCTTAAAGAGCCCATCTCAATACCGAAAGGTTGTCAAATTCCAGCAATAACGACCACACAGGTAAAAAACACACTCTCCAAAGCTAAGAATACAGCATCCATGGGACCAGATGACATCCCAGGCTGTGTACTACATGAACTACAAAATGAACTGGCACCTCACCTAAATGTCATGTTTAATTATAGCCTCACATCAGGCTTCATGCCCACTGAGTGGTGCACAGCTCAGTTATTCCACTTCACAAGGGGGATCTACCTTGGATCTGGGGAACTACCACCCCATCAGTCTGATGAGTCTGATGAGCCTTATCTGCAAGGCCATGGAACGTATTATCATGGAACTTTAAACAAAGACATTGGCGACCTTAAAACACTAGACCCCCATGCAGTTTGGGTTCGTGAAAGACCGATGTTGTCTCCTGAACCTGATTGACTTCTTAGAATCAGTCTCCAGAGCCATGGACAAGGGTAAGGTAGTCTACACAGCCTATCTGGACTTCAACAAGGCCTTTAGAATCATAGATAAACTTACTAAGCTGGGCATTAATCCCAATGTCACTCGATGGGTTGCCGGCTGGCTTACTGACAGAACCCGCACTGTAAAAGTAGATGACTCCAAATCCAGCTCCAGACAAGTGGCAAGTAGAGTACCTCAGGGTTCAGTCCTGGGACTGCTCTTGTTTGGCATCTACTTCTCTGAAGTACAGGCCAACACTAAGGGACTTTGGCTAACAAAGTTCGCAGATGACTGCAAACTGGGAGCCATTATTGAATCCCCAAATGAAGTGGATATTCTACAAAAGGGCCTTACAGAAACAGATGCTTGGTGCTAGAGCCATGGGCTGAAGCTCAATGCCAAGAAATGTATAGTTATCCCCTTTGGGAAAAAACATATACTCATGAATTACCACATAGGTGGCAGTACATTAAACACCGAAAGTGTGATAAGAGACTTAGGGACACAGATGGACAGTGATTTCACCTTCGATAACCACATCACCACAACATTCAGGAAATCATTCTATGTGGCACACCTCATCACTAAGGGCTGTTCATCCAGAAAAAAGGAGGACAGTGTCCCACTGTACTCATCCCTCATTAGACCCATTAGAGAATACAATGCCCCATTTGGTATGCACCTCTCAAGACATCTGCAACAAATGGAAAGGCCACAGAAATACCTCACTAAAAGAATCACAGTCCTAAAGCTGATGCCCTATGCTGACCATCTAAAAAAACTCCACCTATACTCTGTCACATATCGTCTACTCAGAGGTGATCTCTGCTTAACATACAAGGCCATGTCAAACCCAGAGCTGTTGGACATGCTACACTTAAAGAAATTCCAATCCCTCAGAGACAAATGCTCCAGGGATCTAAACTTTGTCATCACAGTGAACAAAACATGCTGGACGGATAGGTTCCTGACCCATAGACTCCCCAGACTTTGGAATAGACTGCCCATACATGTCAAGCAGAGTGCTCCTTTGGCCTTCTTCAAAAGGAACCTTGATGATTGAATGGGAGATAGGAAATTCACCCTGGGGATCATGTCAGTCACCCTGCTAGACAGAGGTCAAGGGAAGTAAATACTGTGGAAAGAAATAGCCAGGGAATTGTTATGGGTAGGCTTGTATAGGCCCTAGGGCCGATAGCCTAGTACCAACCTATGAACCTATGAATGTGTAAATACTGAGTAATCCATACATATGTTACCTATACAGTTTGAATTATACATCAGTATGTTATAATGTAGTACTTTTTCATTGTCTGCCCTCCTACCTAAATTACATATGTATGTATTAAATTCCACAGATGAATATTAATTCCTTTAATGTCTACTTATGTGTTTCAAATGCAACAAATTATTTTATTTCAAATTATGACAGTTGGAACTCTGACGTGTGATAGTTATTTCAAAAGCGACCGCTGGAACACAACTTGTATTCCAGTGGTCGCTTTTGATTTTTGGTGCTGTTTATATGTCTTGGAATATTTGGTGTGATAGTTGTTTGTTATTGCTGTGAGCAAACTCATGACATGCAGTTTTGATTGCATAGTTTTGTTGTTCATATTCACAGCACCCGGCAGCACTTGCACTTTTCTTTCACTTGCCATGTAGTATACCATTACAGCTTCACATTTTATTGTGTGTAATTCTCCCCTGCACACTCATAGATATAAGTTCTTTAACTACAACCAATCCATGAAATTACAACCAAGAATAATTAACTAGGCTTGTAGTTTTAGGTTTGTAGCTTAAACATAGGTGACAGTCATATGTTTAATCTCTGTTCCTCCAGTTTTTGTACAGTAATTCTCGTGTGTGCAGTATTAAGACTGATGCAGCAACGAAAAATGTGATAGTGCATTTTATGGCAAGGCTAGATGATATGTCATACTCACTATTTTTTCACTCTTTTGTTGCTGTACGTAGCAGACATTATACACTGACCTGGAGCTATCCTTCTGTTGCTGTAACATATCCTGTTTTTTCTGTTTGAAGGTGATGAAGACTGACCCAGAAATTATGCGTTGTGTGTAGAAAGCATGCACAGGCTTGAGGAGCAGTGAAGGCAGAAAAGCATGTATTATCACTGTCCACCTTTATTTTTCTATAAGTAATTCTAATACAGTTAAAACTTCACCTTTAAATGTGTAGTCTTAGGATCTTCTGGCATACTAATATTTATGGCAGATGTCCCATAATGCCTCTGTAAAGTAAGTGTAATACTCATTGATTTATTGTGAATGACATTAATGTGTATGTAAATTTATGTTCAGTGCTGTTAGGATTTATTAATAGGATTTTATGGATAACTTGAATTTATATGATTATTGTTGACACAATCTTAATGGCAAACATTTGTGTTTAACTGACCTATTGATTTTTACTTAAATGTTTTACATGTAAGCTTTAAATGTGTAGTCTTAGGATCTTCCGGCATACTAATATTTATGGCAGATGTCCCATAATGCCTCTGTAAAGTAAGTGTAATACTCATTGATTTATTGTGAATGACATCAATGTGTATGTAAATTTATGTTCAGTGCTGTTAGGATTTATTAATAGGATTTTATGGATAACTTGAATTTATATGATTATTGTTGACACAATCTTAATGGCAAACATTTGTGTTTAACTGACCTATTGATTTTTACTTAAATGTTTTACATGTAAGCTGTTTGTACTCTTACTGTTGTTTGAGCAGTCAATGGTGTCAAAACTAGTGTAGTGTAGTGTAGCAGTGGTTGTTAGTGAGTGCTGTATCATGCATACCCTGACTCTTTTATTATAGATTGTGTGTTTGTTGTTTAAGTATTCCTAGTCCTGTTAGTAGAAATTTACTGGCATGTAAATGAGTTCCACATCTCTCCTCATCTTTTGCAATGCTTTGCCACAAGCCATTCATAGTGTGCAGGTTTTCCTGAAGTGTTACACAGTGTATTTATGGTCATTATGACATTGCTGTAACTGTGCATGTTTATGTATAAGCATAATGCAGACATAGGTAGTGACAGTGACATATTTGTATAGGGACAGTTATGCATGTGTGTCATACACAAATTCTAGCTCTCACATGCTGTCATTGTTCTTGTTATTTTGCAGATATTTTAAGCTTTTCATTTCTATTCCAGTTATATGATGTTGTGATATTACCCATTAACCACATCACATTTCTCATCTCATTCCCTATAACTTTTAAGTGTACCATTGCTTGCTTTTCTTACAATATATTTTGAACACACATATTTTACTCATGGGATGTCAACATAACACATTACCTGTACATAATTATTTATTATAGTGGAAATGTAAGTGCCATCTTGACACCTAAACATAAATGTATGAGGCACAGATTGAATAGTGGTCCATATTATTATTATGGAGTTTCTGTAAGAATCTATGACTGACGTTGGTGTAAGGCCTATGGGGTAGTTGGGGAGACACTAGAGGTCACATTCCCAAAGATATACTGTCAGTGCCACTGTTAACTTATAGTATACCATGGCTTTTGGAATGGAGCCAATACCAGAATGGCATGGCGTACTTGTCTCAAGATGTAAGGATATGAATATATCTATATCTATAGATAGATAGATAGATATATCAGTAAATTAACAGGTGATAACAGAATCATGTCTGCTAAACTGGGTACTGCATGCCATGTAATATACTGGAGTAACATAATGATCATGCATAATGGACACACTGGCCCATACATGGCCTTCTTTTCATATCATGAATACATCAACATTCGGACTTTGAGAATGTTGCATAATCATGACAGTACACTTGTTATTAACACAAGCTTGTGTCTTTCATTATACAATGCATAAATAAACTTCACGGGCCATATCTGCTGACAATTACTGTGTTTTGACAAATGTACTGTATTGTGATATATATTGCGCAAACATGTCATATGTCCTGTCTCATTTCTTTTTGCTGCTGTATTTAATTGCAAATACTAAATTTACAAAATAGACATGTTTGGCAAATGGCTGATGCTCTTTACATATAATTTTGTACATTAGCATTGTTTGAATTTATGCTTTACACAAATACAGTGTTACAGTTGGAGAAGGATCTACAGTATTGTAATATCACAGACATATTAGTTACCACATATATTGTGTAACTTTGTATGTAATCTCTGACTTTCAATGAATACCTATTAAGTATCTGTACTTTTTTTTTCTCCTGTGTTGAACTGTGACAGAGTGCAGGACTCATGGTGGCTCACTAATTTTATGCAGAAGAAAAAAAAAATAAAATAAATAAATAATATGCCAGACCATGCCAGTCAACTCAGACTCTGAGGACCAGGATGATGACAATGATAATGATGATAGACTGGGACCTGCATGTGCCATTGTTTCTGCTGCTCATCATAGAAGACATCTATCACTACTCAAGGAAGACAATTTGTTGGGACCAAATCTGGGCCATATTAATAGATGTATTCAAGCTGCAGATGAAGGACCATATGTACAACTTCTTTTAGGACATGGTGAGTGCCTTGCAGGACTCCTTCTGGGAGATCCCTTTGAGAGATATTTTGTGATGTTTGACCTCATCAGGGTAGCCCCTCAGTACCATAAGTATTGTCTGTGTGATCCACTTTTGTAATGCTGCCACCATGGTGTTTTCCATATCCATCTACTTACAGTAGAAGCACAGTTGTGCAGATATCACATTTTGTTGTCATGTTTTTCTGATATGCCTGTAATGTACACTGCACATATCATGTCATATGTGTTATGTTGCTGCTGCTGCAGTCTGTCACTCGTTACCAAATTACACATGCAGTAACCATATTGTTTACATGATCATTCTGTCATTACTGCATACATTGGTCCATATGGGCAGGGGTGCTAATCCTTAGGTGTGTGTGTGTGTGTGTGTGTGTGTGTGTGTGTGTGTGTGTGTGTGTGTGTGTGTGCATGTATACAGCTATGTATGCAATGCAGCATAATTTTATGTCTGATATAAGGTTGACTAGCTGAAAATGTAGCTATTTTGTAGGAGCAGGTGGCTAGTTTACTTTTATACATAGTGTTGATATTTGTAACTGTGTATATCTTACTTGCAGTATATTATACGTAATGTTGAATGGTACATGATACCTTTTATGTGCTTACTACTGACTTGTTGTGTATGTTTGTCTTTTTCATGACTGTAGTTGTGTATGTTTGTCTTTTTCATGACTGTAGTATGTCAATCATCATCACCAGTGGTGGAGTCAGAGGAGGACATGTCAATAATGTTTTAGCAGTTGTTTTTCACCTTGTCCATCATATTTGATTGATATATGACTGACATGGCATACCTCTGCTTTATAGGGTCCCTGCACCACCCACAGTCATGCTAACCTGGTAAGTCCATATCACCATGATTATGCACTGTAATCAGATAGTTGTCCAGTAATGTCAGATATTTATTGCCTCACTGTCCTTTTGTGAATGTGTATGACATTTGTAATCTGTCTCGGTTTGCAGCAGCTGCAATACCTGCCCCACTCCAGTAGCTCATCAACTGATCCTAAGGTGGGATATGATATGCTTCAATCTGGTAATGTGGCCAATGGCACTTGGGCCACTGGAATGGATTCATTGTCCATTCCAGAAGGGGACATGTATGTCACAGTATAGCTTCTGATAGGGAGGATAGTGTGCCAGCCATTCTGATGATGTGGGGATATCAGATGATGGACATGATGATGATTCTGATCTGCTGTCCCACATTGAGTCTAGTAATGATGATGACCCTTCCCCAAGGCAAACTGATACTGTCCAGTGGATTACACATGTAGGTGTTGCTGATGTGCATGGAAGCATGTCAGAGAGGGTCAGCTTACTATTACAGGTGCATGAATGCTCACAGTGATGTCATGACTCTGACCTGCTTACACTTGCCTGTGCCATTGATCATATAGCTCACCAACTATGTATGTTACATGGAGGTCAGGAGTGTAGATATGCAGAGGTAATGGCAGCACTGGCTGCACAGTATGACAGTGTGTTATCCGTTGCAAACTTTGTTGAAACGCTTGTTACTATGGTGTTAGAGCAGTGCCTTAGTACTAACAAAGTGTTACATACCCTAACTGTACTGAGCAAAATACCTCCTGTAGGGAGAGGCAGAACCCCTTTCAAAAGATCCACACATGGCCCTCATACATCATTGCATGTGCTGCAATGTGCAGTCAGACCTGCTTTTGGTTAAGCTACTCTGATCCCAGCAGATACATCCAGACAGACACATTGCACTGCTGTTTGTGTCTATATTATATCATCGAACACTTAAAAAAGCAAATGATGAATAATCGAACCCATGTAAGCAAAAGCTTAAAATCTCGAAAGCTCAGAACAGCGATTATTTTTTACAAGGGAAAAAAAAATCGCTGTTCCAAAAAACAAGAAAAAAAAAGAAAAAATAAATTGAAATAATACATAAAGTAGGGAGCTTTGCCCCCACACCCCCTAATGTGGGGGGCTGTGCCCCCCACACACACCCCTACTTAAATATACCAACTCCAAGATCACACTACAGTGCCGAAAATGGCAAAGTAACAGAAGCGGCCAAGCAAATTCTTTCCCTGGGAAAGAATTCGCTTAAAAGACACTTCGCCATGTTACGTTTTTGTTGTTTTAAGTTCGACCAAGATGCATTCAATATAATGCATCTTCAGTCATCTAATAGGAACCCCTGATGCTCCTACCCACACCATGGCCCACACTGCTAGTTTCTCAATTCCCAGCTCCTCAGTACAGCACCATGGGCTAAGCATTTTGAAACATGGTAGGGGCAGCCAGGGCTGTGGTGTAAGCCATTAGTATGGGTGCCCTAAACTGTGTTAAAGAAACACTGACAGCTGACCCAGTATGTGTTCTGTTGTGTCATTCTGACCCTGTGGCAATGATGACCTCTGTGCTGACCACTAACTAATCTATCTGTAAGTGGTTTCTCTAATGTCTGATGCAACAGGCTTTTTCTGATCATTTATCTGACATATGTGTCTTCTTTAGAGTTATGTTATGTTGTACATATTCGTAATTATTATATGTTAATTTGGATACTGATGACTGCAATGCTAGATGTGATAATCCCCCTGCTTTCACGTTTGTATCTCTTGATAGTTGACATATAGCAAGCATGTTTCATGATCATCAGGGTGTTATCTTATTCCTATAGCATCGCTTGCTACATTGTACATGTCTTTCTTGTCTGCCATGCTTGCATTCACTGGTATCCCTCTATATGCATGCCAGTGTGACTTATTGCATTTTACTTAGGAAGTACAATTGTGTCATCCTCAGCACTACATGCACATATGTCTACATGTTTCCCTTTGCTATCCTCTTAATGAAATACTTACCAAGTTTCCTCTCCCATATCTATTTTGTTACACATGTTATATATGTATATATATGTCACTGTATCCCAAACAATGATGCATGCTTCAATGGCTGATGTGTATTGGCTGTCACTGATGCCCTGCTTGATTAGTTACCATTTGTGGTTTAGACACAAACATTTTACTTGTTAAATTTTCCCTTAGCAATTAACTTGTGGTCCTCCAGATGTTTTTCATGGCCCTTCTCTACTATCAGGTGGAACACTAAGCCTAGCCTCAGAGGTGCCAACATACCTCTCACTTACTAGCCATTCCTAAGTGTGACCTCTTTTCCTGACCATAGAAATTTACCTAACTCTATGGCTGGACAATTCCACACAGTTTCCCCAGCCAGCTTAGTCAACATGAGCATCCTGAGGTAGTGTAGCAACTGCCTCATTTTCACCAACAACCCTCAACTCGAGCCCACACAAACTCAACATGTGAGAGATGCAACTATATTAAGAACTGAATCCATACTCTCTGACACACCAGTTAGTATATATGACAATACCTACGTATGTGGAGGTTCTCACCAGAAACATACCTAAACACCAGAGACCTGCCAAACACAAACACAAGCATACTACACATAATCAAACTACAAAAACCTTTTTAGACGCAAAAAACCCCCCAAAAAACATGTACCACCAAGAGAGTTCGACCTAATTTATTGAATCTAAACTCACAGGTTAAAAACAATATGTAGGTTAAGCGATTTCATCTGTATTTGTCTCAGACTTCCTCAGAACATATATATAGAGATTCAATAAATTACAATATACTCTCTTGGCAGTACATCGTTTTTCTACGCTACACATAATACTTCCTCTGCAGAACACAATATACATAATTGCTCACTTGCCAGTGTCTCACCTGTCAAACCCTTAAGGCAAACCACAAAACCAAACATATTAGTCATATGTGATTCAATCATGAGACACACAGATATCCCTCTCACCAGGCTAGGTAAGGAAAAAGTCACAGTCAGATGTCTGTCAGGTGTCAGGATATGTCATATCACATATAGGTTCATAGGTTCATAGGTTCATACTAGGCTATCTGCCCAAGGGCATTTATAAGCCTAGCCCAGAGTTTTGTGGCTTTTGCCACCCCTTTAGTTTGGAGGATACTATGCCCATTATTTTGCTGTGCCTCTGTCAAGCAGTGACACTGAGATAATCCCTGGGGTATATCTGCGATCTCCCATCCATTGGTCAAGATTTCTCTTGAACAAAGCCAGCGAGGTGCTCTGCCTCACATGTACCGGGATTTTGTTCCACAGCATAGGGAGTCTCTGGGTGATGAATCTGTCCCTCCAGCACGTCCTATTAATAACCGTGTCAAGGTTTAAGTCTCCCGCCCTTGTAGTTCTGAGGGATCTAGATTTTTTGAGGTGAAGCATGTTCATCAATTCTGGGTTGGACATGGCCTTGTATGACAGGCACAGGTCACCTCTGAGCAGACGGTAAGCGACTGAATAGAGCTGGAGTTCCTTCAGTCGGGCAGCATAGGACATATTTTTGGGACCCTTTATCCTTTTGGTGAGGAATTTTTGGGGCCTTTCCAGCTGCTGCAGGTGTCGTGGCAGATACATTCCGAATGGGGCATTGTACTCAATCATTGGTCTGATGAGTGATGAGTACAGGGGGACGATGACTTCCCTTGATCTAGATGTAAATCCCTTCATGATCAGGTGGGCAATGTAGAAGGTCTTCCTAACTACTTTGGCAACGTGAGTGTCAAACGAAAGGTTACTGTCAACCTGGGTCACCAGATCCCTGATAACCTCTTCTGAGCTCAGTGGGTTGCCACCTATATGGTAGCTAGGGGTAACCTTGTTTTTCCCAAAGGGTATGACTATGCATTTTTTGGCGTTTAACTTTAGGCCATGGCTCTGGCACCAGTTATCCGTTTCTATAAGACCCTTCTGAAGGATATCTGTGTCAGATGTGTTCTCAACTATGGCGCCCAGTTTGCAGTCATCTGCAAATTTTGTCAGCCATAATCCTCCTGTGTTTGCTTGTACTTCTGAAAAGTAGATGCCAAACAGGAGTGGGCCCAGGACAGAGCCCTGTGGGACACCACTTGTGACACTGACATGGCGCCAGCAACTCTGACCCTGTGGGTTCTGTCACTTAGCCAGTTTGCAACCCATCTTGTGACGTATGGGTTTACATTTAAGCTGATGAGTTTTTCAATGATACCTGAGTGGGGTATTGTGTCGAAAGCCTTTGCCAGGTCAAGGTAGGCTGTGTGGACTGCCTTTCCCTTATCAATGGCCTTGGTGACTGTTTCGAAAAAGTCAACCAAGTTTAAAAGGCATGATCTGCCTTTGACAAAGCCAAACTGAGTCGGATCCAAAGTCTGCAAGTCCCCTATGTCTTTATTTATGAGTTCCATTATGATCCTCTCCATAGCTTTGCAGATCAGGCTTGTCAAGCTGATGGGACGGTAATTTCCAGGGTCAGTAGAGGCACCGCCTTTGTGAAGTGGGACCACAGTTGCCGTACGCCACTCCTTAGGCACGTATCTTGAGGTGAGGCTAAGATTAAACAGCTGCCCTAACTGTGGGTTTAATTCCTCATTGAGTTCATGGAGCACACATCCGGGGACACCATCTGGTCCCATGGATGCTGTGTTTTTTGCCTTGGAGAGAGCAGTTCTCACCTGAGCGTTTGAGATGTTTGGGGGGTTACAATCCTCTGGTATAGATATCTCACCTTTTGGGGGGGAGGGGGGGGAGAAGTTTGCACTGAACCTGTCAGCCATTATGTTGGCAATGTCTGTAGGTTCAGTAATTTTTACATCATTTTGAACTAATTCTGAGCATATCTGGGAGTTTCCTCCCAGGTTTCTAACATAGCTAAAGAATGCCTTATGATTGTCTTTTGAGTCATTAGTGACTTTTCTCTCAAAATTTGCCTTGGATGATTTTATGAGAGCTCTTAGTTTTTTACTTATAATGATCAAAGGTGTTTTCCCTTTTAAGGATTTTGCTCTATCTTGTAGTAGCTTCCTACTTTTGTTGTAGAGTTTGTTTATGGCTGGGGTCCACCAGACTGGACACTTGTCTTTGGTACAAAGAATCTTTGTTTTGTTTGGGTTCTGTTATAACTCCGTCATAGTCCATGTTGGTGTGAACGACTTGAGATGTACCTCTCTTGACTATATGAAGAGAGACATGACCAAACTCAGGGACTGTGAGTCTCAAGCAAGTATGTCCCTAGCCTTAAGCAGCATTTTACCTTCACCTAGGGTGATGCCCCAATGTGAACAGAAAATGATTGACTTCAATAATTGGTTTAGTTTCCGATGTCATTCTAAGGGAATCCAGTATCTGTCATCCTGGGATGACATGATCGACAGACCTCAATGCTTTGCCAGAGATGGTCTTCATCTGTCACCCATAGGATTTCTACTACTGGCTAAGGATCTTGCCACCCCATAGTGCCTTTTTTAGGCATTGTCTTAAGGACAAAATTCCCGACGTAAAAACTACATCTAAAAACAACCTCAAGGTTATGCTGCTAAATGCTAGGAGTCATAATATGAAACTGCACTCACTGGAAGCAGTCCTCAGCTTGGAAGACGCAGACATCTGTGCAGTCACAGATACCTGGTTCAAGGCTTTGGAGAGCACCCCAGCCATACTGGGATACACCTCCTTCCACACGTTCAGCCCACAATCTGAAGGCATGAAAACTAAAGGAGGTAGTGTATTAATTTTCATTAAAGATAAATACACCTCTAGCTTGGTCAAACAGCATGATTCCCTAGAGATATTTTAGGACAGTTAACTGTTGGCAGGACACCTATTGAAATAATTGCAAGATACAGGACCCCCTCAATGAATCAGGACACCCACTCTGCCTATTTGAATCTACTTGAGCCTATCAAGATACATCTGAACACCATGGTTTTGGGTGACTTTAACTTCCCGTCCATTGACTGGGTAAATTACTTGTGCTCAAACTCACTTGCCCAAAAGTTCCGCGACTTCATTAACTCTAATGCCCTGGACCAGCTGATTGACTCCCCCACAAAGGGTGCCAACATCCTGGATCTGGTGTTACCAATATGGGTGACAACTGTAGCATCCCCACTGAGAGGTATTCCCTGGTGAGATCTGATCACAAATCAGTCTCATTTTAAGTAACTATCACACCTGCCCCTTCTCAGCAGCAACTAAACTAAAAAAACTTCTCCAAAGCAGACTATAACCCCTTACAGGATGGTATAAATAGCTTCTCTGCACCTCCTCCCTCAGAATGAACAGGCAACTATGCCGAGTTCTACACCAATGATTTATACAAACACCTGTATAACTGCATTGACTTGGCTGTATCTGACTGGACCAAAACAAGCTCCTCATAGAAGAAAAAACCTGCCTGATGGACAATTGCCATTATCAGGTTACAATAAGATGAAGAAATTGCTATCTAATAGTAAGAGGGAGCGAGCCGTAAACTTGAAACACCCCCTCATCAGCTTAAACAAGAAAATAAGACTTCTTGTGAAGTCCTCCAAAGCAAACTATGAATCCAAATTACCTTCCTCAACTAAAGACAACCATAAGGTATTCTTTAGTTACAGCAGTATCCTAAACGAAAAGGCTCAGATTTGTGCAAAACTGGAATTTAATGATACCACATTCACTGAGCCTATGCACATAGCAAACCTGTTGGCTGACAGGTTCTGTGAAAACTTGACTTCCCTGTCCCTACCACATGTAACCCATAATATCCCTACCACCTATCCCCTACCTTGTATCTCTAAAGAGCAGATCATTAATGCCCTCTCTAAGGCCAGGAACACAGCATCTATGGGACCTGATAACATCCCAGGCTGCATCCTACATGGGCTCCAACAAGAATTAGCAACACCATAAGGTACTCTTTTTAGTCATAGTCTAAGCACTGACTTCATCCCAGTTGAATGGAAAACCACCATTATTCCCTTGCACAAATGTAGTGCTTCCACTGACTCTGGGAACTATAAACCTATTAGCCTGACTAGCCTTACCTGCAAGGCCATGGAGTGAATCGTCATGGACCTTTTCAACAAAGGTATAGGTAATCTCCAAACACTTGACCATACTCGGTTTGGATTTGTCAAACGGAGATCATGCCTGTTAAACCTGGTGGACGTCTTCGAGACAGTCACCAAGGCCCTGGATTAGGGGAAATCTGTGGATAAAGCCTACCTAGACTTAGCCAAAGCATTTGACACTATCCCACACTCAGGCATCATTGACAAACTCACCCAGGTAGGTATCAACCCGTATATCATTAGCTGTTTTTCTTACTGGCTCAGTGATAGAAACCATATAATCAAAATAGGGGAATCTCTTTCCAATTAGATCTGTAACCAGTGGTGTTCCACAGGGATCAGTTCTGGAACCTCTACTGTTTGGAATCTCTTTCCCTGAAGTACAAGCAAAAACCAAAGGTCTGTGACTGCAAACAGGGAGCGGTCATCAAATCCCCAAATGATGTCAACATCCTACAAGAGGGTGTTACACAAACAAATGATTGGTGCCAAAGTCATAGGCTTAAACTCAGTGCAAAAAATGTATTATCTTCCCTTTCTGTAAGGGTGGTATTCCTGTTAACTACCACATCAATAGCAACACCTTAATTATGCACTCAACGAAAAAAGGGAAGTTCTGGGAGCCAACACAGCAGACAGCAGACAGCTGTAAAAACAAAATATATTAATAACGATAAAAGCCTGGAGGGCTAAAAACTGAAAACAAAGTGCTTTCTGCATATAGCCTTCTTCAGATCATGTAATCGGAACTGTGTCATGTACTTTTAAAACAGTAAGAAACCAATCATTCCAATCTTCTAAAAAATCTACCAATCATTTCCTTCTAAAAATACTTCTTTAGTGTCCAATAACTGCAGAGCATACTAAGGTAATATTCCTATCAGAATGTGTTTTTACATAGAATTAAAA
Source organism: Protopterus annectens (assembly GCF_019279795.1). Classification (NCBI taxonomy): domain Eukaryota; kingdom Metazoa; phylum Chordata; order Ceratodontiformes; family Protopteridae; genus Protopterus; species Protopterus annectens. The sequence continues at coordinate 75,575,335 of NC_056731.1, forward strand.
TCTTCTGCAGTCAGAAATGCATGCTGCAGTATAATAAACATTCTTATAAAAACATCCGCTCGTTATATAAGTCCTTACAATTTTCATTATCTATAATTGTAGGTTTGCCTTCCGAGTATCTATTAATTTAGAAAAGATACATAAAAGTTTTTCAGGCGAGAGTTTTTGTAATAATAAACATCCCTCATCTTATTCAACCATTCAGGTGTTAAAAATACTTAGTTTAGCCAATCAACGGAAAAAAAAACTTGTCTATTTAATTTTGCTAATATAAATTGGCATTATTATGTGGAAAAAAGGCGTGTTTATTATTACAAAAACTCTCGCTTGAAAAACTTTTATGTATCTTGTCTAAATGAATAGATACTCGGAAGGCAAACCTACAATTTTATACTTATAGACTTTTATAGACTTATATAACGAGCGGATGATTTTACAAGAATGTTTATTATACTGCAGCGTGCATTTCTGACCTCAGAACATTTTAATTCTATGTAAAAACACATTCTGATAGGAATATTACCGTAGTATGCTCTGCAATTATTGGAGACTTCTTCTTCTTCTTTCGGCTTTTCCCGGTTAGGGGTCGCCACAGCGGATCACCTGTCCACTCATGATTGGCAGTGGAGTTTTACTGTGTCGAGTTCCCAGCCCGGTGCCCAACCTTCCACAGAAGGCACACACATGCACACACTCACACCTAAGGCCAATGTAGAGCGTCCAATCCTAAAGAAATATTTTTAGAAGGAAATGATTGGTGGATTTTTTTAGAAGATTGGAATGGTTGGTTTCTTAGTGTTTTAAAAGCACATGACACAGTTCCGATTACATGATCTGAGGAAGGCTATATGCCGAAAGCACTTATCGAACTGTTGTTTTCAGTTTTTAACCCTCCAGGCTTTTGTTGTTATTAAAATATTTTGTTTTTACAGCTGTCTGCTGTCTGCTGTGTTGGCTACCCAGAACTTCCCTTTTTTCATTGATTCTACTTTTGCTTTGGGACCTTTAGCAGTGTAGAAGGGCATTGTTTCATTTAATTATGCACTCAGTGGCAAGAGACCTGGGCACACAGTTTGACAGCAACCTTAACTTTGGCCACCATATCTTTACAGTGGTAAGAAGGGCATTCTATATTTCTCATCTCATAAGTAAGGGCATTGCCTCCAGAAAAAAAAGAAGTTATAACCTCCCTATTCTCTTCATTCATCAGGCCAATAATTGAGTACAATGCCCCTTTTGGTATGTACCTTTCCAAGCACTTGCAGCAATTGTAGAGACCACAAAGATTCCTCACAAGGAAAATTCTAGGTCTTCAGCATCTGTCCTGTCTGGATCATCTGACGTCACTGTCACTTTGTTCTATTTCATACAGACTACTCAGAGGCAATCTTTGCCTTGCATATAAGGCAATCACTGACTCTGCCTTATTGTAAATGCAGCATATCTGCAAGTCAAATGGTACATGGGTTACTCACTCTAAAGACCTTAACCTGGTATGTGACATTAATAGAACCTGCTTGAGGGACAGATTTGTCTCCCAGAGGTTAATACACCTTTGGAACATGCTCCCACTTTGTGTCAAATGGAGCACCTCATTGGCCATCTTCAAAAGCAATCTGGATGATTTGATGGGTAACCGTAAATTCACCCCAGGATTCCACATGTGTCCCTCTTGGACAGGGGCAATAAGTGCTGATTGTGGAAATAAGGGTAAAACTTGGCTAGGCATGTAAGGGCCCTAGGGCCATTAGCCTAGTAACTTCCTATGATCCTATGATATTCCTTCATCTACATAAGTCATGTTGCAGGAATAAGCTGTGCATTGTAGTGTTGACTTATATGTGACATTCCACATCAGGCATGTGACTTAAACCTTGTTTGTGTCATTTTATTTTGGCCAGACCTTCACATGTTGTCAATACTTATGTTGCTGTAAGCTGCATAGTGTGTTGTCTGCCACTGCCACACCTCACTATACTATGTGTGATGCATCAGTCTTGCTGTACAACTCCTGCAATTAGTTTATGTTTGTGATTATACATCCGTATACACTGCATGGGTCAATATTTGTTATGGTACTGGCTGTACAAATTAACTTCACAAGCAGCTTTTCAGTATGATGATATTCTACCTGTAAAACCACACCTTCTGATGCACTCATCACAACTGTGTCACACATATGCCAGGGTGGCCATATGTGGTGCTGTACCTTGCATAGAGTGTAGCTGTGGTGATCTTTCCCCTCTAGACATCCAGCTTTGTTCCTTGCTTTGTCATGTGTGTGTATGAGTATAAGGTATTACGAGTGAATAATGTGCTTATGGTATGTATGATGTTCAATGCGGATGAAGAATGGGATGTTTCCATTAGTAATGATCTATGCTGCTGTCATGGAGCAACACTGCTTTATCTGTGTACTTCTTCGCATATGGCATGTAATGACTCAAAGGTGTCAGTCAGATGCTGCTGTGCTGCCTGAGCTTGGACATAAGGCCACTGCCTCCCTCCTCCTGATCATCTTATGACAGTTGTGATAGCTCCACATCATACATCTTGGGATCATGGGGTAGCTCACCCATACCTGTGGCTAGTAGATCACCATGTTTTGATGTTATCAAGTTGTGCAGTATGGCACACATGGTGACCATCTGTGGTGCCTTTTCTGGTCTGTATTGGACTGCACCCCTGGATGTGTACAGACATCTGAATCTTGCTTTCAGCATGCCAAACACATGCTCAATGGTGTTCTATGTCTTGTTGTGTGCTCTGTTTTATGAATCCTCTGCAGGTGTTGCTGGGGCTGTGAATGGTGTAATAAGTCAAGGCTACAGTAGATAACCACAGTCACCTATTTTTAGTAAGAAAAGGATACATTTCATTCTCGTGCATAATGTCAGTGGGTCTAGATTCAGATTATATCATAGCTGCATTCCTGTATTTACTGAGAAGGAAGCCCTCCTGTATTTCAACATGTTGCTAAGGGGCCCTCAAAGCACTTTCCCTCCATATTGCTGCAGCATGTACACTATAGGGTGTGTCACCATGATATTGGTAATGAAGCCATCTGAGAATTGAATAATTGCCACCCCTTTCTTTTGATGTACCATTGAACATCGGGTTTCACTGGAGTTTTGATTGGGACGTGGGTGAAGTCAAATGCACTGAAAACATGGGGAACTTGACTATGGTACTGAACTGTTGCATGACAATTCACTCCGTGGCTACTGTTGGGAAGTAGATGTGCTCATAACGTTGATGCACATTACTAACGGTCACTGTGCTAGAATGCAACTGGCAGCTGTCTGGGACACTATCATCCATATGATTATCACCCATATGCTGTTAGAATATCCTAGAGACTAGCATATTCAGTCTCAGACACACTTTTGTTTATACTGCCACTGGGATACCCTTCAGACTGCAAGCATGCATGTGGAGTGCGCATGTCCTGCACCCAGGTTGGGGTATATATTAAATTATCGAAAGCTCCCGTGAACAAATGGCAATTCACCGAATATGCCATTCATCAATTTCTGCTCTTGTGAAAGGCTGTGCCCTCACACCCCCCACTAATTATATATACCAACTCTGAGACCACACTACAGTGAGGAAAGGGCACATTTTCCAATCCTTCCTGTATCACTATCTCACTATGAACAGTTTGGTGAACAGCATGTTTGATGTAAGAGCACCGAAAATGCCGTTTGCTGAACAGTCTTTTTGATAATATAATAGGGACTCCCCAGGTTGCACCAGCTCCCTATCTACTGTTTATCTATCTATTATTTTCTAATCAGAGAGCTGGCTTAACTGAAACCTGGCTACCTTCTGTAATGCAGATTATCCTTTGCTATGGCTTATAGTACCCTAGCCTGCTGTAATGTATTAAATGCAGCTTGCGTTTTTTTAAGTGTTATTTGTGGAATACACAGGATTTCTTAGAATATTGCAGTAAATAATAAAGTTAAAGGTAGTGCAAATGGCCTCTGCTGAGTGCTTGCAAAAATTATAAGCAATATATTCTGTTGCATTTTATTTGCATTGAGAGTACCCATTGTGCTTTGCAATCTGGCAGGCACAGTTAGACTACACTTTTTTTAACATCCATTATCAAATCACATCTGCCGCTGATGCACTATCTTTCTTTAGTATGCTGAGCTGTCCACAACGCACTTTTGGAATCTGGCTGAAAATGTCATGTAATTACAATTACAAGGACATGATGATTGACTTCAACAATTGGCTAAGCTTCTAGTGTCATTCAAAGGGGATCCAGTATCTGTCTGCCTAGGACAACATGGTCGACAGACCACAATGCTTTGCCAGAGATGGCCTGCACCTGTCACCCATGGGATTCCGGATACTGGCTAAGGCTCTTGCCACCCCTATAGTGCCTTTTTTAGGCAAGGTTCAAATGACAAATTCACCACCCCTAACAGGAACAGACAAGCAAAAAAACTGAGGGTAATGCTACTCAAGGCTAGAAGTCTAAATCTCAAAATGCACTCCCTCGAGGCACTCCTTAAAATGGAGAACATCAATATCTTTGCAGTAACTGAGACCTGGTTCAAGGCTCCAGAGTGCACCCCCGCATTACCAGGCTATAACTCATACCACAATTTTTGACCATCTAACCTGGATCGGAACACCAAAGGCGGAGGTGTGTCCGTATTCATTAAAGATATCCACACCTCCAGGCTATTTGCTCATCATAATGCATCCGAGGTTATCCAAGTGCAACTAACTCTGGGCAAAACTGCAATCCAAATTGTAGCTTGCTACAGATCCCCCACCATGGCAAAGGATTCCCACTCTTCTTTTCTTGATATACTGGAAAATATTAGGGTTCAACCAAACACCCTAATAATGGTCGATTTCAACTATCCCACCATTAACTGGGAAAACTACTAATGTACCAACTCCTTCACTCAACACTTTCTGGAATTCATAAATTCCAATGCCCTGGATGAACTTATCCCACCCCCACCAGGGGCAACAATATCCTAGACCTAGTCATTACCAACATGAGTGACCGGTGTTCCACACCTGAAGTCAACTCCTCGTTGGTCAGATCCAACCATAAGCTAATCACCCTAGATATCCACATCCCACCCTTATTAAGGAAACCATGGTAAAATATTTCTCCAAAGCCAACTTCATGCTTCTTAAGACAGAAGTGGCGAACTTCATGTCACCCATGCAGATGGACAATACAGTTACGACTGCTGAATCCTACACAAATGCACTCTATAAGCACTTACACAAGTGCATGGATCATGCTATCCCAAACAGAACCAAGATGCTATCCTCCAAAAAAAGGAAGCCAATTTGTTTGTCTCCTGCCATAAACAAACTCTACAACAGAATGAAGAAACTGTTGCAAAAGAGATTAAAATCCCATGAGTGGAGGTGCTCCCTGGTCAGCCTCAGTAAGAAGATAAGATCCCTTATAAGATCCTCCAAAGCTAGCTACTATAACAAAATTGCCACTGATTCTAAGGACAACCACAAAGCATTCTATAGCTATGTCAGGAATCTCAATCGCAACACCCAGATCTGCTCTGAGTTACAGCACAATGGCATGAAAATTACAGAACCAAATAATATTGCCAACATCCTGGCAGATAGGTTGAATGCTAACTTTACCCCTCCTCTCACCCCCTAAAGGGCCCATATCTATACAGGAAGAATGCAGAGTCCCTGTAATCACAATTACACAGGTAAAAGCTGCACTCTCTAAAGCCAAAAACACAGCATCCATGGGACCGGACAACATCCCAGGGTGTGTTTTACATGAACTTCAGAACAAACTGGCTCCCCACCTAAGCACCATGTTCAATCATAGCCTCACATCAGGCTTTATGCCCACTGAATGGTGCACAGAGCAACATTTATCCCACTCGACAAAGTGGAAGCCACCACTGATCCCGGGAACTATCACCCTATTAGCCTGACAAGCCTGGTCTGTAAGGCCATGGAATGTATCATCATGGAACTCATAAACAAAGACATTGGTAACCTCCAAACTCTGGACCTCACCAAGTTCGGGTTTGTGAAAGGCAGATCATGCCTCCTGAACCTGATTGACTTCTTTGAGGCAGTCACCAAAGCTGTAGATGAGGGTAAGGTGGTTCACACAGCCTATCTTGACCTCACCAAGGCTTTCGATGCCATCCCCCATTCTGGAATTATAGATAAACTCACTAAACTAGGTATAAATCCTTACATCACAAGATGGGTTGCCAACTGGCTCACTGACAAAACCCACACTGTAAAAGTTGCGGACTCCAAATCTGACTTCAAACCAGTGACAAGTGGAGTACCACAGGGTTCAGTCCTGGGACCTCTCCTGTTTGGTATCTACCTTTCTGAAGTACAGGCTAACACAGAAGGCCTTTGGCTAATGAAGTTTGCAGATGACTGCAAACTAGGAGCCATAATCGAGTCCCCAAATTATGTGGACATCCTACAGAAGGGCCTCACTGAGACAGATGCCTGGTGTCATAGCTATGGCCTCAAGCTTAATGTCAAAAAGTGCATTGTCATCCCCTTTGGTAAAAACTCTGTACCCATGAAGTACTACAGAGGCAGCAGCCTACTTAACACTGAATGTGTGATAAGAGACCTTGGGGCCCAGGTGGACAGTAGTCTCTCCTTTGATAATCACATTGCCACAGTAGTCAGTAAATCCTTCTACGTGGCACACCTCATCACAAAAGGGTTCTGATCTAGGAAAAAAGAGGTCATTGTTCCCCTCTACTCGACACTCATTAGACCCATTATAGAGTACAACACTCCTTTTGGAATGTACCTCACATGATATCTGCAGCAGCTAGAAATGCCACAGAAGTACCTCACAAAGAGGATTACTGGCCTCAAACATATGCCCTACACTGACCATCTCAAAAAACTCCAGCTTTACTCTATAGCATATCATTTACTCCAATGTGATCTCTGCCTAACATATAAAGCTATGTCAAACCCAGAGCTGTTGGACATGCTGCACCTAAAGAAATCCCAATCTCTCTGAGCTACACACTCTAGGGACCTAAACCTTGTCACCACAATAAACAGGACATGCTGGAGGGATAGATTCCTGTCCCAGAGACTTTCCATACTCTGGAACAAGCTACCCAACTATGTCAAGCAAAGTTCCTCATTAGCACTCTTCAAGAAACATCTTGAGGAGTGGATGGGAAATAGGAAATACACCCCTGGGATCACTTCTGTGGCTCTGCTTGACAGGGGCACAGGAAAATAACTTTCTTGAGTGGCGTAAGCCAGGGAACCTTGTTGGCTAGACATACTTATGCCCTAGGGCCAATAGCCTAGTATCTACCTATGAACCTATGAACCTATATGGAAGAAATAAATCAACTTTCACTTCAGTATTTCAGATAAAACACCATAAGGATTAAATAAAGCAACTATTTCTGGAGTGTTTTCATATAAAATATCAGATGGATAAGAAAAAAAACTGGTTTTGTGCCTAGCACCTGATGAGTTTCAATAAAAATTATTTACACTGAGACAAAGAAGGTATTGCAATTATTTTTAAATAAGGAGGTTTCCTTGCTATATTTTTGGAATAGATCTGTCAGCCTAACACATGACTGGCCATGCTTTCAATGCTTAATGAGATGAAAGCAGTTTCCCTGATGTTGTTTCTAAGAATTCGGAAATGGTCCATACTTCTGCAATTAGATTAATATGAAGTATTTCACATTCCGGGCGGAAGTGTGGTAATGGAGATAATTTAAGCAGATTACAACGTTCTCAGAGTAGTAATGCATTTTGTCTTAAGAAACAGTGATGTTAGTTAATTTATATTCTGCTTCAGTGGCAGTTGTAGAAACTAAAGTGTGGGCAAATATAGATCCATTTGTATACAGTCTTTGAGAGTAAATTATATCAGGATTTCAAGACTGTATAGAAATTTAATTCATATGTAATATCCAGAAAAGGTGGTATGCAGTGTAAGAGATAGTTATATCTTTTGTGAAACCAGTGATACAATATTTTCGCCAGCTGGACATAAGATGTTGTAATTACATGAATTCCATCCCAGTGTGTCTTACATGAAAAGATTCATGATTACTGGTCAAATGTTTTTGTCTGACCAACAAAACAACAGTATTTTAAGCTTTGTTTTTGCAGGGGTCAAGCCCACCTAACACAACACTATACTACTCCAGCCCCCTAAAGTGAATATTACCAACTAAGGGCAACACCGCCCGTTTACTGAAAGTGCAAATAAAGAATGAATAAAGTGGCAGCACCAAGGCTTAGTTAAATGAGGTTAAAGAGGCCACCCACAAAAAGGGAGGGGGTAAAATGCAGCATCATTTACATGGTCATTTATTTGCAGTATCATATTACATATTTTCGTCTGTGTTTAATAGTCACTATACATTATTTTTTAAAAAATGGATTTCACTAAGGTAAAAATGTGGAACTTTTCTAACTTTAACAAACTTCAGGTGTTTTATATTAGTTGATTTATGTTGAAAGATTTATTAGTAAGTGATAAACAGCTTCTACAAAAACTACACAAGGCTAACCAATTGTTAGTTTAAATGGTAAAATGAATGGAATTACTATGCTGGTAATTAACATCTTGCAGTATTATTAGTACTGACTGCATTCTGCTAACGTGCTGGTGAATCTTGATGAAAATACGATACACAGCTTGAGCAGTATGTATTCATGCCTACAGGTCTCAGCATTCTCAGTGCTATTTAACTATACTGCATGTCCTGGAGTTATTTACACACTTGTGTTTCATTAATGTGTACAGTGCCAGCAGGTGCACCATCAGGCTATTACTAACCTGCAAACAGCTCTGCCAGTTTAGTGAAAATACTTTACATTAGCTGCAGAATGAACACTGCAACATTTTTATTTCAAATTAAAACTTCTGCAGGTTGGTAATTCTGAGCAACCTACTACTATAGTCTCTTGTCATGAAATAACAGGTAAGTTCTACAAGGTTACCACATACTTTTTATTATTCATTTACAAGTAAATTTTACGCTGCAACATATAAAATTCAACAAAATATGTAGGCTACTGTTGTCATACTTACGCAAGATGAAGCTTACTTGCTTCTGTTTTAATTATCATGCTGTATGCTCACACCCTTTCTATTTTTTTCTTGTAGCTAAAATGTAATTGGCACTTTTTTATCTTAAAAAATTAATTGGCTCAGAGGAAGATAACAATTTCTATTGTTTGCTTAGACAGTAAGAAGCAGAAGAATTAGCATTACTCCTGAGAGCTGCCATTGGTTAGCTGGAGGGAAAATGGATATCAATTATACATAATCTAAGCAGCCTCTGCATAATAATCAGGCCTAGTAGGGGTTTTGGGGCAGCTTCATTATTCTATCGTAAACAGAAGAAGCGAGATAGAAATGTCAGTCAGGAGTAGCTTCAGCAGCATTTCTTTCTTTTTAACACCTTCACTTTCTATTTGCTTAAATATGCAAACAAGGCTGCTTAGCTGAGGGCTGAGTCTGTGTTAATGAGCTCTCTGCTCTAACCCTGAAATAAATGGGTTCTGTTTTACAGCTGTGAAGGATATAGATCCTCTGGGCATGCTCAGCTCCTGAAATAAAACTCCTTTGAGACACACAAATGCTGATAATTTTACTCTTTTCACATTTAAATATACAGTTATAGTTAATCAATTTCTAAAGAAGAGTGAAATACGCTGCTTAAAAAAAAAAAAAAAATATATATATATATATATATATATATATATATATATATATATATGAGAGAGATGGAGACATACTCACGTATACTCATGAACCACATTTCAGAAGTTGATATTATATTATCCTTGTGTATAATCCTATATTTCAACTGAAGCAAATTTCATGGTCTTAATTGTGTATCAGGCTTCAATTTTATAAAATTATTTAAGATTACACTGCTATAAGTAATCCAAATAAAATGCTAATGATATTACAAAATGACAACAGAGAAAATCTAATAATTTTAGTATAACATAACTATAGTGAATCAAGCATTATGTAATGCAATCAAAATCCATTCGAACTACTGTTAAGCGTTTTAAATCTGGGAAATTTAAAATGGGATAAACAACCACCAGATCTTCCTATGATCACCAAAAGCAAAGCTCACATCCAGTTCCTGATTCTGATTCATGTGTGCATGCAGTATTGTTAATGAATTTCAGAGTGGAAATAAAAAGACTAATAGCAGACAATTTTATTTTCTCACAGTTGTACAAATATGCATCAGTGTTAATAAGCTTACTTGTTCAGCCCAAGAAAAGTGTCATGATGTATATCACTGTCCTAATATTTGCAAGTTGCATTCAGCAGGTCAGCAAATGGACTAACATTCAAGCTTAGTTCTTGAAAACATTTTTCTTTGAACTGGCCAATTGATAAACCACCTACAGAAATATAAAATACTCTGATGTTCTAAAACATTTCTCAGAATATGCCAAGTTTAGTTGAAGTCAGTGTAAAATCTTGGACAAGCTGGCCAAAAAGGGAATTTAGCTTTGTGCATTATAGATACTGGCCTTGACTGCGCTCCATATGAACCCACTTCTATTAGTGTCTCTGGAGCAGGAACAGCCTGCTAATGAGGAATGGGAGTGAAAAGACAAAACATAGCCCTTTCCAAGGGCATCCAAGATGTACAACACAAAATGGCACATGTCTTTATACCATTGTGTGTGCATGTGCCCATGCATGTGTGTGTGTGTGTGTGTGGGGGGGGGTTGTTAGTAAACTTCGAATATCTTGTAATACCCTGCTGGATGACACCACTTTCTGCATCTTATAGCATCTACAACAGCTAGAGTGGATAGATAAATGGGCTTTATGTTATAGGGTTTGCTGTGGGGGAGATGAATAAAAATATTAAAACACAGTTCAGTCAGACAAAGTTTCTTTATATATTAGCATTTTATACCATTTGCTTTATGTCTATTTTTAAGATGTTCAGATTCTCTGCTTGTCAGATTTCTTTATAGCATGTTGGATATACATTATTACCCTGACATTATAATCAGATGATGTCAAATTTCAAAGAACAGTGGTAAAAACTGAAAGCAGGACCTCAGTTAAATGACTCTAAGGCTGATTTTTCTAGACCATGTGAAATGCTTTGTAAAAGACCTTCCTGCGTGTTAAGCTGTTCTTTTACAGGCCTCTCAGTCCTGTACTTGGCTACATGATTAGGATCCAAACAGCCTTAGCGGAACCAAAACATTTTAGCATCCTAGAACACTTTTGCTTGTAATCCATCCATCAATGCTTATAAGTCCCAGCTGATTCCTATAGTGACCATGTAAAGAAGATTTTTTTTTAATTGCCAGCAGTACCCCCTTTGAATACTTTACTCAGACCATCCCCATTTCATCTTTTTGCAAGTTCTAGCCTCCCCTGTATTCTTTGTACCAATACAAACCTTATTTGTTTTCTAATTACTTTATTTATCTCTTGACTGTCTAAATGTGCCAGGTAAAGACCATTTTCAGTCATAGTAACATTGGCCAATGGTAAAAGGAGCAGCACAGAATTGTTTACAATACAGTTATGTAGTTTTAAATGCAAGTATAACAAGTGGATATAAATATTTTATGGCTTCCAATCCTGGCTTTGTTTTCACGTTTGTGAAGGAATGTTTCAACAGAACAGCCCCATCAAATGGCAACCACATACCTGCAGAGCACAGGAAGATGAGATAGAATATACACACTTTGGGAAACAATCTTGTTGAACACCTAAGTGACTTCTATGCAATCTGTCTAGCAATTATTTTGAAGCCAAAACACTTTCAGTTTCTATATACAAGAATAACCTAATATCTTGAAACTCTTTAATAAAGCATTTTAATAACACAGTTTGAGTGTCTCAAGCATTACTGCTCAACTTAAAGGTTCCTTCTGCATCACCTTACACAGGAGGTCAGGAAACATGCCCTCATATTCATCTCCCCCCACTTTTCCTATAATACAAACAAAATTCAGTTGAGTTAATGTTATATGTAGATTAATCAGCCTGTCTCTATAACTGGAGTATCACTGCATACCCCCCCCCCCCAAAAAAAGCCAATTGCCCACTGGTGTTTGGAAATGGCTCATTCCACTCTTTATTCTGCCCTTACCTTTAAAATGTTACATAATAGCTTCTCATCTATTGGATGAAAATTAAAAGTCAAAATGCCCCCCTACTCTCCTGGGAATCAGGAGAATAATGCTATTACCCTGTAGAGCCCTTCCTTTGGATTCACAGTTGGGGAGGAAATCTTCAGCAAAGTAACCTTATCAAGCTAGTGCCAGGTAAGTACAGAACTGGGGAATATGACAGAATATACATATTTTAGGAAAAAGCTTGTGAAACATCTTAGATACTCTTATATATGCTTCTGTTTTCTGGACAAAGGCTAGCTCTTTTCTATTACACCTATTCTGTATGCATTAGCCATCTCTGCATTTAGCATCTCAGCTATTATTTCAGAATTGTAGAATGATGCAGAAGATTTCTCATACTTTATGGATAAGTAAACAGAAATAGAAAGCTATAAATAACCTTATGAGAATCTGAACCTAAGAGCTAATGGCATGACAGGAAGCCAACCGTTCAACACTATTTCCTCCTAACAGAGTCAAAAACTTGCTTTAATAATTTCTCCACAGGCTAAACCTTTTTGAATTTCCAGTAGTGTCCAAATTCCTAAGTGATTGTAAGTTGTCTCTTAACTATAACTTAATAGTTTATAGGTTCATAGGTAGGTACTAGGCTATTGGCCCCAGGGATTATGTAAGCCTAGCCAACAAGGTTCCCTGGCTTTCACCACCCATGGATGCTATTTCCCTGTGCCCCTGTCTAGTAGGGGGACTGATGTGATTCCCGAGGTGAATTTCCTGTTACCCATCCACTCATCAAGATTTTTCTTGGAGTGCTAGTGACGGACTCTGCTTGACATAGATAGGTAGCTTGGTTCAGAGTATGGGAAGTCTCTGGGACAGGAATCTATCCCTCCAGCATGTTCTGTTAATTGTGATGAGGAGGTTTAGGGCTCTAGAGTTTGTGGCTCTGAGAGGTTGGGATTTCTTTAGGTGTAGCATGTCCAGCAGCTCAGGGTTTGACATAGCTTTGTATGTTAGGCAGAGATCACCTTAGAGTAGGCGATATGCTACGGAGTAAAGCCGGAGTTTTTTGAGGTGGTCAGCATAGATTAACTGTTTTAGCCCTATAATTCTCTTTGTGAGGTATTTTTGTGACCTTTCTAGCTGCTGCAGATGCCTTGTAAGGTACATTCCAAATGGGGTGTTGTACTCTATAATGGGTCTGATGAGAGCTGAGTAGAGGGGGACAATGACTACTTTTTTCCTGAATGAAAACCCTTTCATGATGAGGTGTGCCACATAGAAGGATTTCCTGACTACTGTGGCGATGTGATTATCAAAGGAGAGGCTACTGTCCACTAGAGTCCTGAGGTCTCTTATCATACCTTCAGCATTGTGGGCTGCCACCTATGTGGTAGTCCATGGGTACATGTTTTTTATCAAAGGAGATGACAATGCATTTTTTGCCATTGAGCTTGAGGCCATAGCTCTGACACCAGGCATCAGTGTCAGTGAGGCCCCTTTGCAAGATGTCCACGTCATTTGTGGACTCGACTATGGCACCCAATTTGCAGTCATCTGTGAACTTTGTCAGCCAGAGGCCCTCTTTGTTGGCCTCTACTTCAGTGAAGTAGATCCCAAACAGGAGGGAACCCAAGACTGAACCCTGCGGTACTCCACTTGTCACAGGTTTGGAGTCAGATTTGAAGAACACAATTTTCACAGTGTGGGTTCTGTCTGTGAGCCAGATAGCAGCCCATCTTGTGATTTATGGATTTATATCCAGCTTGGTGAGTTTATCTATGATATCAGAATGGCGGATGGTGTTGAAAGCCTTGGCGAGGATGAGATAGTCTGTGTGGACTGCCTTACCCTCGTCCACGGCTTTGGTAACTGTTTCAAAGAAGTCGATCAGGTTCAGGATACATGATCTGCCCTTCACAAATCTGAACTGGGTGGGGTCCAGAGTTTGGAGGTTACAAATATCCTTGCTTATGACCATGATAATATGCTCCATGGCCTTGCAGACCAGGCTCATCAGGCTAATAAGGCGATAGTTCCCAGGGTCCATGGTGGCTCTCCCTTTGTGGAGTGGTACAACTGTTACCATGTGACATTCAGTGGATACAAAGCCTGTTGAGAGGCTATGATTGAACATGGTGCTTAGGTGGGAGGCTAGTTTATTCTGAAGTTCATGTAGAATACAGCCAGGGATATTGTCCGGTCTCATGGATGCTGCGTTCTTGGCTTTTGATAGCGCAGTTTTCAGCTGCTCACTTGTGATTGCAGGGACATTGCATTCTTCCAGTATGGATATCGGCCCTTTAGGAGGTGAAGGGGGTGGTAAAGTTGGCACTGAACCTATCAGCCAGGATGTTGGTGATATCAGTTGGTTCCATGAATTTTGTGCCATTGTGCTGTAGTTCAGAGCAGATCTGGGTGTTGCCATTGAGATTCTTGACATAGCTTTGTGGTTGTCCTTAGAGTCAGTGTCAATCTTATTTTCATAGTTCGCTTTGGAGGATTTTATGAGAGATCTCAGCTTCTTGCTGAGGGTGACCAGGGAGCTCCTCCACTAGTGGGATTTTATTCTCCTTTGAAACAGTTTCTTCCTTCTGTTGTAGAGTTTGTTAATAGCAGGGGACCACCAGATTGTTTTCCTTTTTTCAGGAGACTGTGTCTTGGTTCTTTTAGGACTGGCATGATCCATGCACCCATATAAGTGCTTATAGAGTGCGTTCGTATAAGATTCGGCAGAGGTAACTGTATTGTCCATCTGCATGGTTGTTGTGAAATTGGCCACTTTTGCCTTAAATAGCACAAAGTTGGCTTTGTAGAAGTTTCTTTACAGTGGTTTCCTTAGTGGGGTGTGGGGATGGGATGTGGATATCTAGGGTGATTAGTTTATGGTCTGATCTGGCCAACGAGGAGTTGACTTCAGGTGTGGAGCACCTGTCACTTAAGTTGGTAAATACTAGGTCTAGGATATTTTTTCCCCTGGCAGGGGTGTGGACAAGTTGATCCAGGGCATTGGAGTTTACGAATTCTATGAAGCGTTGAGGAAAGGAGTTAGTACAAGAGTAGTTTTCCCAGTTAATGGTGGGGTAGTTGAAGTCTCCCAATATTAGGGTGTTTGGTTGGACCCTGATATTCTCTATTATATCAAGAAAAGAGAAGTTGGAATCCTGGGGCATGGTAGGGGATCTGTAGCAAGCTACAATATGGATTGCAGTATTGCACAGAGTTAGTTGCACTTGTATAATTTCGGATGAATATGTTGGGCAACTATCCTGGAGGTGTGGTTGTTCTTAATGAATATGAACACACCTCTGCCCTTGGTGTTCCTGTCCTGGTTTGATGGCCGAAAGGTATGGTATGAGTTATAGCATGGTAATGCAGGGATTCTCTCTGGAGCCTTGAACCAGGTTTCAGTCACTGTACAGATATTGATATTCTCCATTTTAAGGAGTGCCTTGAGTGAGTGCATTTTGAGGTTTAGACTTCTAGCGTTGAGTAGCATTACCCTCAGTTTTTGCTTGCCTGTATCCGTTACGCTGGTGGTTTTGTTTTTTGGGCTTTGCCTAAAAAAAGGCACTATAGGGGTGGCAAGAGCCTTAGCCAAGATCCAAAATACCAGGGATGATAGCTGCAGGCCATCTCTGGCAAAGCATCATGGCAGACAAATACTGGATCCCCTTTGAATGACACCAGAAGATTAGCCAGTTGTTGAAGTTAATCATTCTGTCCTTGTACTGCGATATCATTCTGGGTGAAGGTAAGATGCTACTCAGGGCTAGGGTCATACCTGCCTGGATTATAAGATCAGAGAGATCCTCCATGTCTCTTTTCATGTAATCCAGGGAGGTACATCTTAGGTCGTTCACACCAGCATAGACAATGAGTGAGTCATATTTGTACTTGTTGTTGAGTGACCTGAGTGCGTGGATTATGTGGCGGATCCTGGCACCCAACAGGCAGCTAACAGTAACATTCTCCTTGTCTATTCTGGTGAGTGGAACATCAGTGTGCCTGACTATAGAGTCACCTATGACCAATGTGTTTGGTATGTAGTTTTGCCTTATAGGCAGTGGTTGAGTGGCACAATGAGTCTGTGTGTTATGTGTCTTTTGGGTTGCGGTGAGGGCTGGAGGTTGCTTGCATTTCTGATTCGGAGGTCTATGTTTGGGTAGATTCTTATTGAGAGCCTCCAAGAATGATTTTGCGTATCTATGTGTGGGTCTTAGTGGTGTAGATGTACTGGGACCATGTGGTGTGTGTGGTGTGGAGTGGGTGTTTGCCTTCTCCTCCTGACAGACAAGTTCAGTCTTGGGTTGAGAGAGCTTTGCCTCCAGTTTGGCTAGATAAATGCATCTCTCACAGGTTGTAGTGTTAGGTGGTAGTAGGAGAGGGTTGTCAGTATACATGTGGCATTGCTACATTGCCCCAAGATGCCACAATTCATAAAGTAGACAGAAGAGAACACTGGGAGCTGTCCCTTGGACAAGCCTGAATAAACACTATTTACCTGTAGACAAGTGAGGAAAGTAATCTCAGCTTTCTGACTTATTATGACACATGAAGAACTATTCAAAATAATTTACAATAAGACAGGATGGTTAGGGACTGATTGTATATAAATGTCACAGGTAACTATTATTATAAGAATGTTAAGTTTTATTATTCCTATATGAACATATGGCAAAGACAACTGATTCACTATTACTTGAATACTTTTGTAGTTTTTTTCTATGATGTATAATAATTACTGGTTGGACTCGTGCATTAACTCAGTTACATAATTTCATTGATATCTCTGAAATGTCTTGTGCAATTGCTTTAAGGTCATAGTGAAGATGGGTCATGGACCAGTTCACTTGCCTGGTCAACAAAGAAGAAAAAGAAAGAAAGAAAGAAAGAAAGAAAGAAAGAAAGAAAGAAAGAAAGAAAGAAAGAAAGAAAGAAAGAAAAAACAAAAGATAAAGATAGACCCCAAGACCTTATAAATGGGAACTAGAACTGATTGAAAGTTAGTAAGTAGACTAGCTCAGTGAGAGATAAGATGGCACTTGTTTCCATTTAAGAACAAATACTATCATGATGGAGCAAACCATATTGATTGTGGTATAACATTTGCATTGGGATGGTATGATATTTGTATGTTTTGTTTTCTAAATTGAGCATGTAGCTTCAGGGAAAAAGAGTGTGTGTGTGGTAAAAATAAATCACCTTCTAATTACTGACATTAAAAAAAGAACCACTCCCTACACTCCTAATACTAAATCATGCTAACTATGAAATCACCCTTACTGTACTGTTCCACAGTCTTACATAAAGACACAGATTAAGGACACTGATCAAAAAACATCACGGTTCATTTCCAAGCTAGATAACAAACTCTACAGTTTAACATTCACAAGCCTCCTCCAAAGTGGCACATAAGTACAAGTCTACTATTGTTATACAGTTATGATAACCTACACGCAGATGTCACCTAACAATAAAACTCACAATTTAATCTATGTACACTGTCCACCATCTACAAGCATTCAACAAAAGTGTCAGTTGATACAGTATAAAGTAGTTGTAGTAGTATTGTCATACTAGCTATAAACTTGCTAACAATGAACTGGTTTCTAATAAGAGTGCAAGCACTGGTCAACCAAATTAAATATGATAAATAAAGTTAGATAAAATTTTAGACTATGCAGAATTTAATAATAATTCAAATTCAAGTAATTTAGTTACTTTTCCATTATTTGTTCAAACCATTCTGCTTTATGAGGACACCAAACCTAGACATCAACCCCCACAAAATAATTATAATCATAGCCATTTACCTTCCCCCCAGTTAAAACCCACCTCTCATAGAAAACCTTCTCTACTGGGCAGCCACTATCTTCACCCAGGAGACAATAATATTAGGTGACTTTAACCCTGAGTGGCTTACATGCTCCTCTGATAGCCCAACTAACTTCATTAACCTCTATAACTTCTTCCAAATCATTAACGCTCCCACACGCATAGATAAACATACCAAAAAAGAATCTCTACTAGACTGGATACTAACTAATAAACCCAACCTAGGTTACTAAGCAGGCTGCCTTCCAGACTCTCTCAGTGGCCACTACCCAACCTTTCTTCTTAGGAAACATGCTCGCACACATAACAACACCACTTTCCATTTCATTCACAGCAAAAAAATGTTTCCACCTCTGTGTTCAACTTTTTACTACAACAATGTGACTGGTCATCTTTAAAGCACCTCCAGTTGGAACTTGCCATATTAATATGTGACACCCATGCACTGGCCCAGCAATTGAGGAGCCTCAATCCTCACCACTAACACCAGTGAGGGGCATCCATAGAGGGAAAGGATAATAAATACACACACACAGTAAAGTACAATTTCCCTTAACAGCACACAGAGATCACAGTCAGAGAGCACAGCTATAGGGTCCAGATTCAACCTAGTGGGCAACCTAAAACCTCCAACACCCTCTCTGTCCAACCAGGGCTTCATGTCCCTGCCCAAGTAGCTGACCCACACACACTTTGATATAAGAGTTATATAAAACCACACAGACACTCCTGGGGAAGGCTGGTACAGGTTCTCCAGCTGTGCCCCTTTTACACAAACTATATGGTAGAAATCACTGCCACCACCCACTAATATTTATCATCTACCTAAAGGCCCTTATGAAAGGGTGTCAAGTTATACTATGCAATATTATTATCCAAATGGTAAGTGCAACTGAACAGTCAAGAGTTATTGGGGTGGCTTGGCCAGTATCACTATATACATGCAATGTACTCTAGAGCTTAAATTATCTCTACACAAAACAGCCACAGTTTAAAATATTTAATAATTAATAATAATAATAATAATAATAATAATAATAATAATAATATAATATAAGACAAAACTTATTTCTACACAGTGCTATTCAAGAGTTCAGAGATCACAGAGAAATGCTTAAAATAATACAATAGAAAAGTTCTGACATCTTTAACAATACATTGCTTGGCATAATAAACAACCTAGCTCCCATAAGAAAAAGATGTACCTCCAAAGAACTACCTTAGCTCACAAAAGAAACTAAATCACTACTCAAACTAAGGGATATGGCCTGGTCACATTACCAAAATACCAAAAAGAAGGAGTTCTTCACTTCTTATCAGGATTTAAGATATCAGTGCAAGAAACAATTGAAACAGGTCAAAAATATCCTACTTTCAACCTTGCCAACAAAAATATCACAGCAATCCCCAAAAATTGTGGCAAAGTTTTAACTCTGTCCTAAACCTTGGGAAACCCACAACACCAGCACCCTCTACAAACAATTACTCAGACTGTATAGCAACGTAATTCAACACACACTTTATTAACGCTATATCCTCCCTCATGAGTAACAATACCAACACAGCCCTGACAGTACCCATCCCCACAGCTTCTAGTCCCAGCTCATTCCATATTAAACTCATTCAAACTAGCTATATAAAAAGCCCCTTTACAAACTAATACCCAGTTCACTCACTGTCGATCACCTCCCCAATGAATTTATAAAGCTAGCAGCTGACTCGATCTCTTACCCTGTATACATATTAATTAACCATTCCAGCACTGAACAGTACGTTCCCCCCTCCTCTGGAAAATCTCATTATTATTATTCCCCTTCATAAAAGTTGCCATTCTACTGACTTGTCTAACTACCATCCCATAGCCATCCTCTCTCCCTTGCCAAAATTGAAATGTGCATTCACCCGCAGCTCATTGACTACTTGCAGAACAACCTTTTAACTCAGAACACAGTTTTCTTCCCAAGAACAACACCAATACTGCCATCTTAGTTTTCACTAACACTGTAAACCTCCTAAAAAATGAAGGCCAACTAGTCACATCTGTCTTTCTCGACATGGCCAAAGCTTTCAACATAGTATCCCACCAATTCTTTTTAAAAAGGTAACAACATGCAACCTCAGCACAGTATCCCTAACCTGGTTTCACAGCTACCTATCAAACCACCAACAATCAACCAAATGGGAATATAAACTCTCCCCCATTTACCAGTCTCTGTCAGAGTACCCCAAAGGTTTATCCATGGACTTCTACTATTTATCATATTTACCAATAACCAGGCTATATATACACGTCTGAAAATCACAGAGGTAGATCTGTGTTAGTACACTTAAGACTACTTCTTCATGTATTTATACAGAAAGGAAAAATATTGCATTTCCCTATTTTCTTTTAGTATTGCATTAACTTAGGTGGCAGTTCAATTACTCGCAGGCAATTTGTGTAGGCCAGGAGATATTTATTAATATAGTAGTTATATAAGAAAGTAATTTATTTCACAATTATAAATGCATGTACAAGATGGCTGAAGTTAGACAGGTATCACACCATTGTCAGAGTGGAGGTAGAGGGAAGGGGGTGTGGGTTGTAATGTCAAGTGAATGGCCAGCACATATTTTAGTGACAAATGACCCCTCTATTAATTCTGCATAGATTCTTAAATCATTTGTTTATATGCTTAGAATTGTTAAGAAAGACAACTATCAAGCACACTCTTTTGTACAATTTAGGAAATAGGAACTTCACTGACATCCTAGCTGAGCAAAATTCACAGTTTGTTACATGCAGAGTATAATATTTTTTAAAAAAGTATTTCATCAAAACTGCATTTGTGTCTATAAGTTACAGTGAAGGGAAAATTAGCAAATTATGAGAATTCAGATAATAATATGTATTTGAGCAAACACATGATATGCAAATACTGCAAAGAATGGCATGGCTTAGAAATAATTGTGTAATTAATATTAAGTGAAAAAAGTGAAATACAGGTAAACAAGAATTGTCTTATGTCTTTGCAGCTGAAGAGCAGATCTCCTACAGTAAAAGATAGTAGGACAGGCTTTTGAAGCAACTAGTTGAGTCTGATGGTAAGCCTGAATAAAGTAGTAAACAGCTTTGTGTGTTAACTAATTTCATATATGGAGAAATAATTAATAATAATCCATACAGAATTGTCACTTAAGTACTAGATGGCATTCAATACACTACTGTAAGGAAGGGTGAGATGTCTTAGTATATAAGTTCAGTATTTCTGTCTTTGATTATTATATTTTATAATTAATACAGACTTGCAAATAAAACACTAGAGTTCATTTAGTCTGTCACTGCAAGCAAGAGTGAGAGAAATGTCTGTATGTAAGTGCAGTATTCTGTTTTTAACTGATTTTTTCTCTCTACAATATTGCAAACAAACACATATCAGGCACAAATATGATCATTATTTTTGGGTAGTAGACTGCAACATGTAAACTCCACCAGATCTTGATAGCAACATACTCTCCTGTCAGGTATGCATAAGCACTTTCTATAAACTTTTCACCCCAAAGTCTGCATAAGCACTTCCCATGCATTCTGTTTTAATTCAATAAAGATTTATAAAATAAAAAAGGCTGTATAAAATGATTTGTGAATTTATTGTGTGGATTTTCTCTTTTGTAGCTCCCCCCATTTTCTATGCATACATTTTTTAATTATGCATTCTTCTGTCCTTTATTATTTTCTCTCCCATTTATGTTTATTTTTTTACAAATTCAAAATCCGTTGGAGTGACCCTGGCATGTAACACCCAGTTTAGGGAGTGTTCACCCTCTGCCCATCTGGCAATGCCCTCACATGGTTGGGGCATTGGTACCAGTCTTGCAGGTACCCTGGAATGTGGCAGCCTGGCAAGCTTCTCTAAGTGGGGCCACAGGACTTGGTTAAGGACATGCTAGAAGAAGCAGTTGACAGACTGATTTAACCTGTTGAAGCCTCACTTCAGTATGTTCACAATACACTGTCCCAGTTAGTGCCAACTTCTGCTTCCCCACAGTGGAAACATTTGCAGCTATGTGGGCTGGGACCCCTGCTGGTGCTTTTCAGTCTTTTTTTCCCATATGCTTTCACCTATACCCTCTCTCCTATTTCCCATCTATTATATTAAACACATTTAAAATAACAGGGGGTCTATCCCTCTCCAAAAACATTGTGCCTCTCCTCTCCCAGCTTCTCCAGCATAACCCACATGATAATTTTCCTCTGTGTTCCCCTGCTTGTTATGTCTCCTCTTTTTTAAACTTTTTTATATGTTTCTTTCTATTTTTAATGAAACCATCAGGGTGTAAACATAAGAATACCCCATTATAAAACATATTAATCCCCTTAATTTAAAAAAATTAATAATAATAACAGCTGACAGTCAACCATTTGCCTTAAGTGTTTTAAGCATGACTACATATAGTCTCATCTGTCTGCAGTTTCCAAATACATACAAAGTGATACAGAGCCCATGGCTTTCACGTAGTATTCCATATGTGATTAACACTTTACTTTTGGTACTTTATGCTTTGACCAAAAGTAGGTGTGTTTATCAAAATGACTACACTTTTCCTTTTTCAGCGCTAATAACCTGTGCTCACCTTATTTGCATATGCATGTAGGGGCACTCCTTGCCAATAATTGTTATGTAGCTGCAAACTTCTGGATAATGAATACCACTTGCAATCTTTCTAAGGAGAGGTATGTAAACAAATTAATTTAGAAAATTGATAGAAACAAAAGAATTTTGCAGTGGGCGCTGTACTTTCTGCACCCCATCCAACCTAGTCTGCATACCCTCCAAACTAAACCTATTGACTGTAAGGATGCACTACCTTGGATTTAAGAGAACATTTCTCTTTTGCTAAAACTGAAAGGTATTAATTTTACCCCAGAATGATGTAATCTCAGTGTTAGTATATTTAATTAGGGGGCTGCATGCAGTGCAGAAAACATAGCCCCTTGGGAAAAAAAGGAATGTTTTGCAAAATGTTTTGAATTTTATGCTTTGCATTAACTTTATGATTATATAAATATAAATATAAATATGAATATAAAAAAGAATCTATTTGTAAATACATCACTATTTTACAATAACAATAACAAGGCAATAATAATAATCGCCACCTACCTCCCTCCGGGCAACAACCACCCCACTATAGAACACATACTTTCCTGGGCAGCCACTACATTCACCCAAGAAACTATTGTTCTTGGTGACTTCAACTTAGATTGGCACTCCTGTACTGCTAATAACCCATCCAATTTTATTAATCTCTTCAACTTCACCCAAACAACAAACTGCCCAACTTATATTGACAAACACTCTAACAAACAGTCAACATTAGACTGGATGCTAACTAACAAACCTAGCCTTGGCTTCTCAGATGGGTGCCTTCCTGACTCCCTCAGTGACCACTATCCAACATTTCTTTACAGGAAATGCATGAACACTCAAAATAATATCCTCTACAAATACATTAATTCCATGAAAAACGTCTCCCCCACTGCTTTCAACCTTCTACTGCAACAATGTAACTGGTCCCCACTTAAGTACCTACATTTAGACAATGCTGTTCAGTACTTCAATGAAACCTTCCTTAAAATACTTAATAATCTAGATTCTACCAGAAAAGTTCATATTAGGTCAAAGCCCCTACCATGGCTATCCAAAGACACCAAATTACTAATGAGACATAGAGACAAAGCCTGGTCAGATTATCATATTTCCAAAAACAAAGCTGACCTCTTTAACTATCAACAACTAAGAAACGTAACAAAAAAAGAAATAAGAAGAGACAAACAAGTTCACTTTATATCCTTTCAGCAAATAAACCAAAACAACCCACAAAAATTCTGGCTTTCCATCAACCAACTCCAAAAATCAGGACATACCTCTACCCCCCCCCCCCCTGCCTGCTACCTCAAATGTCTCGGTCCCTATCTCTACTCAATTTAACACCCATTTCAACACTGTCACCTCCCTTCCAGACAGCCAACTAACCCAGTCACTTTCTGTCCCCACCCCAGCCATTAACACCCATAGCCCCTTCTCCTTATCACCCATTCAAACTAAGTACATAAAATCTCTCCTGTCCAAACTCAAACCTTGCTGCACAGCTGCAGACAAACTCCCTACTGAATTTTTAAAACTTGCAGTTCCTTCAGTTGCGTACCTCATCTCAATCCTGATCAACTGCTCTATCAAAGAACATTATGTTCCACTCTTACGGAAAATATCTCATATTATACCTCTCCACAAAGGTGGCCCCTCCAAAGAACTAACCAACTATCATGCCATACTTCCTCCCCCAGGAAACTTTTAGAAAAATGCATCCATAACCAACTCATATTCTACTTCCTTAAAAAAATAACCTCCTTTCCAACTCTCAGCATGGTTTTAGACCAAAGCACAGTACCAGCACTGCCCTCATAACCTTCACTAACACCATCCACCATTTCATAAATGAAGGCCAGCATGTCTCTTCCATATTTCTTGACATGTCTAAAGCCTTCAACACCGTATCCCACCAGCTTCTACTAAATAAACTGTCTTCCTATGGCCTTAGTATACCTTCACTAACTTGGTTCCACAGCTATCTTTCCAACCATCAACAGGCTACTACAAAGTGGGAAAACTCTCTTTACCCCTACTCCCCATCTCTGTGGGTGTACCCCAAGGTTCTGTTCTAGGTCCACTTCTCTTCATCATATTTACGAACACCCTCAGTATAGCAACCCAACATGCCTCCATAGTGCAGTATGCGGATGATGCTACCCTTATCTGCTCTGCCCCCTCACCCCAAGAACTCCAACTAAAACTGTAGTGTTCTTTTCAGGACATTGAAACCTACCTCTCCCAACACCAACTCATTTTAAATCCCAACAAAACCAAAATCATAGTTTTTAGTTCCAAAAAAACATGACTTCCCAGTTCTCACTATCAATCACCTCTGCAAACGGTGCCAAAATTGCCCCCACTAACCACACAAAACTTTAAGATGTCACCATAGACAGTGACCTCAGATTTGACATACATTTTGCCCAAACCGTCAAAAATTTCCACATCAAACTAGGTACCGTATACTGAGTCAAATCATTCCTATCTCCCAATGCCAGACTAGCCACTGCGCACACATACCTTCTATCTACCCTTCTCTATGGCTCTCTCATATTTACAAACCATCTAAAATCTGACCTCAACAATCTAGAATCATGTTACCATAAAATTGCTAAATTTGCCACTAATCACCCACCCAGATCCCACCACTGCTCAGCTCTTTCAACATTAAACTGGCTGGAGCTCACCCACCTCCTATCTCTCAATCAATTATCCTTAGCCCAAACAATAACCTACCACCCCAACAACTGCCCTGCTATCTCCTCTTTATTTCAACCTAATACTAATAGCAGATCCCTCAGATCGTCCAACAAACTCCTACTAAAAGTATTCAACTCCCACAACCAACATAGTGACACCCTCTATTCACACAAAATTGCCAAACTCTGGAACACCCTTCCAGACACAAAAATCCTGTATATAACAAGTTCAAATCACTCCTAAAGGAAGACCTCACTAGTCACTGGCTGTGCTCCTTCCTCTCACCAGGTTAATCAACTTCCCCACCCTTAGTTACCTTCCTCACCTGACCTTCTAACATCTATTTTGCAAACTTTAACTTATATTCTATCTACTGTTTTTACTCTTGTACAGTCCTACTGATTGTATTATATTTACTGCTAGTAGATTGTCTCTGCAAATGTAATTGTATAGTTCTACTGATTGTATTATATTATATTTACTACAACTTGTTAGTATTGTACTACTGTGGAGTCTTTCCCCTGGGGTCTCTACTAGTTAAAAGGATCTTGATTTAGATGTTATTTTACTGTTCTGGATGCTGTAAAATAATTCTATTGTACTAATGTTACTATGTTACTATGTTTCTGTATTGTCATATATTACTATGGAGCTTTTCTCCCCAGGTCTCCGCTGACCCAGTCGGACATACCCGGTCAACAAATGTAATTAATTAATAAATAAATAAATAAATCAGTCTGTCTGAGTTCTGAATGTCCACATATTTGTCAATTCAGTATTGTCTTTCTGAATTTTAAAGTTTTAGTATTCCGCATTTCCTTATAACCCAGGTAGATTACATTGAGCTGATAGTTATTTTATAGATGAGACCCAGTGGTATTCAATAGAGTAAAATTTGGAAACTCTCATAGTATCCCATAACTGTGGCATTAGGTGTAAAGTCTAAAGTAAGGCAGAAGTGATGACCAACAAGTAAAGTCTAACATAGTATGCTACAATTCCATGTGTCAGGTTATCATAAAAATCTGCTGCAATGTCATACAATGTAGATCATTCAGTAGAAAGAAACCACTGACTTTCCAAAAAAAAGAAATGATACTCATCAGAATACCAAAAACCACACAAATAGGGCCGGCCGAGAAACATATACCAAATAAAAAAAAAAAAAAAAAAAAACGGACTGTTGAAGACCTGCACATAGAACCACAAACTTTTATTTCAGTATATAAATGTTGAATTTGAACAAGGCGTTTTCGTCCAAGTATCCCTCAAACTTCATCAGACATAGCATAGAACCTATCCACATTCACATATTATATACATTTCATTTAATTGATTAATGAGTTAATTAAAACCATTAAAGATACACTGCTCACAACAAAAAATCCTGAAATTGAATATAATATAAAATGCTTATGTAAAGATAATCTAAAAGACTATAATAATATATAACATCCTGTAGGTAAAACTATTTAATCATTATAAAGTAAGATTATAAAAAATATAAATATTTGATGCTACATGAAGGATAAATGTTGTATCAACTAATCTATAAAAACTTGTAATTCTTATATCGAAAATGCAATAAACAACAAACACATTTATAGATTGGCTGATCTAAGTTTTAAAAGGGGTAAAAATGGAAATGGAATCGTTTAACCCTGGGGGTCTGCTGGCTTCCAAAGTTATCTGCCAAAAAGTTTGTCTAAACTCTAATTTGGTTTTCCAGGGACCCCCCTCTTATTTCTCTAGTAACCATTTCGATTACTGGAAAAAAGAACTGAGCATTGCTGCAATCCAGCGTATGTCTATACAAAGCATTGGTGCTATTTTTTTCTTTTTCACATCATTTAAATGCTCATAGATTCTATGTTTTAGGTGTCTCTCAGCTTTACCCATGTAGAAAGCATCACAAGACCCACATGTAACTAAATAGACCAGACCTTGTGAATTACAATTAGAATAGTTGTTGTTATGTAAGGTCCTATGTCTTCCTTCTATATATACTTCTTCACCCTGTAATATATATTTGAATTGGTTACAGACCCCACATTTAAAAGTCCCCCTCCTCTTATGTGTAGAAACCTGTGAATTGGCTGCATATTCCAGTAAATTTTTGATATGTTGTCCTTTCCTGAAAACTACTTTTAGATGTTTATTCTTAAATACTTCTAA
Organism: Protopterus annectens; assembly: GCF_019279795.1. Taxonomy (NCBI): domain Eukaryota; kingdom Metazoa; phylum Chordata; order Ceratodontiformes; family Protopteridae; genus Protopterus; species Protopterus annectens. The sequence goes on from NC_056731.1 coordinate 75,602,817, forward strand.
ATCTGTGAATTCAGAATTTTTTTCCATTCCCTTTCTAAAATAGATTTTATCTGATATGCAGTCCCACTAAAATTAGTTACAAAGGCCCTACCAAAATCTTCTTGGGTAGTTTTCTGTATTGGACCTTGTGTGGATGTAACTAGACCTCTGCCCAAAACTGGTGTATATTTATCCTTTCTCCCTTGTATTATTTCTGTCTGTATGTTAGTTATAAGGTCTATTAGATAGCCTCTATCCTTGAACATTTTTTGTAATTCCATACATTCATTGTGAAAATCCTGATCTCTAGATGTCATGCAGCTTAAATGGACATACTGCCCTTTAATGATATTTTTTTTCCTGGAATGAAGGGTGTGCACTGCTATAACTAATATATGAATTAGAGTATGTTGGTTTTCTGTAAACTACTGACTTGAACCCATTCCCTGTATTATGTATGGTCACATCCAGGTAATTAAATTTATCTGATGTTACCTGATGTGTAAACTGAAGAAACGTTGTGGTTTGAGGCAAATAGTTCATAAATTCCTCTAGTGTTACCATATCTGCTGTCCAAAAGATACAGATATCATCAAGATATTGTGTATATAAGTTCCAATATTGTGAGTAGGGACATGTTTGTACAAATTTGTTTAGGTATTCAACAGAGTAAAATTTGGAAACTCTCATAGTATCCCATAATTGTGGTATTAGGTGTAAAGTCTAAAGTAAGGCAGAAGTGATGACCTACAAGTGAAGTCTAACATACTATGCTACAATTCCATGTGTCAGGTTATCATCAAAATCTGCTGCAATGTCATGAGATGTAGATCATTTAGTAGAAAGAAACCACCGAATTGCCAAAAAAAAAAAAAGAAATGATACTCATTAGAATACCAAAAACCACAGAAAATAGAGCCGGTCCAGAAAAATATGCCAAATAACCAAAAAAAAAACAACACAAAAAAAAACGGATTGTTGAAGAGCTGCATGTAGAACCACAAACTTTTATTTCAATATATAAACGATGAATTTGAACAAGGCGTTTTCGTCCAAGTATCCCTCAGACTTCATCAGACATAGGATAGAACCCATCCACATTCACATATTATATACATTTCATTTAATTGATTAATGAGTTAATTAAAACCATTAAAGACAGACTGCTCACAACTCAAAATCCTGAAACTGAGTATAATATAAAATGCTTATGTAAAGATAATCTAAAAGACTATAATAATCTATAACATCCTGTAGGTAAAACTATTTAATCATTATAAAATAGGTAAAATATTTCATAAAATAGTATTATAAAAAATATACACATTTTATGCTACATGAAGTATAAATGTTGTATCAACTAATCTATAAAAACTTGTAATTCTTATATCGAAAATGCAATAAACAACAAACACATTTATAGCTTGGCTGATCTAAGTTTTGAAAGGGGTAAAATGGAAATGGAATCATTTAACCTTTGGGGTCTGTTGGCTTCCAAAATGATCTGCCAAAATGTTTCTCTAAACTCTAATATGGTTTCACAGGGACCCCCTCTTATTTCTCTAGGAACCATTTCAATTACTGAAAAAAAGAAATGATCATTGCTGCAATCCAGTGTATGTCTATACAAAGCATTGGTGCTATTTTTTCTTTTTCACGTCATTTAAATGCTCATAGATTCTGTGTTTTAGGTGTCTGTCAGCTTTACCCATGTAGAAAGCATCACAAGACCTACATGTAACTAAATAGACCAGACCTTGTGAATTACAATTAGAATAGTTGTTGTTATGTAAGGGCCTATGTCTTGCTTCTATATATACTTCTTCACCCTGTAATATATATTTGAATTGGTTACAGGCCCCACATTTAAAAGTTCCCCTCCTTTTAGGTGTAGAAACCTGTGAATTGGCTGCATATTCCAGTAAATTTTTGATATTTTGTTCTTTCCTGAAAACTACTTTTAGATGTTTATTCTTAAATACTTCTAAATCTGTGAATTCAGAATTTTTTTCCATTCCCTTTCTAAAATAAATTTTATCTGATATGCAGTCCCACTAAAATTAGTCACAAAGGCCCAACCAAAATCTTCTTGGGTAGTTTTCTGTATTGGACCTTGTGTGGATGTAACTAGACCTGTGCCCAAAACTGGTGTATATTTATCCTTTCTCCCTTGTATTAGTTCTGTGTGTATGTTAGTAATAAGGTCTCTATCTTTGAGCATTTTTTGTAATGCCATATATTCATTGTGAAAATCCTGATCACTGGATGTCATGCGGCTTACACGGATATACTGCCCTTTAATTATACTTTTTTTTCTGGAATGAAAGGTGTGCAGTGCTATAACTAATATATGAATTAGAGAATGTTGGTTTTCTGTAAACTACTGACTTGAACCCATTCCCTGTATTATGTATGGTCACATCCAGGTAATTAAATTTCTCTGATGCTACCTGGTTTGTAAACTGAAGAAACGTTGTGGTCTGAGGCAAATATTTCACAAATTCCTCTAGTGTTACCATATCTGCTGTCCAAAAGATACTGATATCATCAAGATATCATGTATATAAGTTCCAATATTGTGAGTAGGGACATGTTTGTACACATTTGTTTTGGTATTCAATTTGTAAAATTTGGAAACTCTCATAGTATCCCATATTTTTGGCATTAGGTGTAAAGTCAAAAGTAAGGCAGAAGTGATGACCTACATGTGAAGTCTAACATAGTACGCTACAATTCCATGTGTCAGGTTATCATCAAAATCTGCTGCAATTTCATACAATGTAGATCATTCAGTAGAAAGAAACCACTGCATTTCCAAAAAAAAGAAATGATACTCATCGGAATACCAGTCAGCAATGTCAGCGAAATAAATTATGCTCATGTATATGTGACTAATGCAGAAGGAGAATATCATGAAGTGGATGCCAGCCAAATTGTGACAGTTTGGCAAATGGATGAAGGGGTTCAGATCTTGAAAGACAAACAGAGTACAAGACAGATATAAACAAGTGTCAGTTTACAACAGATGATTAAGACAATGAGTTGTTATTGAGCTGCATCCTCTAATCCTTGGTTTGATTCCCTAGACCTCCATTTGCTTACTGAATACATCTGACCAAGTGACTTAACTAGGCAGGGCTTTGGAGCAATTTGGAAACTGAGCTCTGTTTCTCAATGGTCTTCTAGACTATATGTCTAGTAACTAACAATAAATCTATAAAGGACTCGGAAATGAAGAGGCACGAGAAGAACACCATGAAGATGAAGATGAATACGGAATGAAGCTTGCAGGTGAGGGAAAAGTGTCTAAGGACAAGAAATAAATAAAGTGAAGGGCCAGCATCCAGACAGGTGCCACACTAGTTCTGGAGATCATAAAACATTGCAGAACTAAGTGGGATTGTGGATGGAAAAACTTTTGGAATCTGTTAAGACTATACTTTGAAGTTCAACTACAAAATTATTATGGCTTAATGGAGCTACAAGAAACCTGTTTTGTTTTTGTTTTGGATATTGATTCATTGTACTTCTGGGAATATATCTGATGTTTAGTTTAAATCATCCCATCTGCTAAAAATGCTTTATTAAAGAGTTTCAAGAGACCAGGTTAACAAAACCTTGGACAGATATTCACTAATTCTTGTTATAAAATCATTGGTTTCTTATGAAACTTTTTTGGCACAAATGAAAACAAGTGTAGAAATAATATAGTAAATTATTTTTAGAAATGGTATAAAGTCCTAGACAGGTCTCTGTGGATTTGGGTGATTCAAGAAAAATAAAATGAGATAACTATCCTTTCCTCTCAAAATGCCAGAGTAGGTTAGTTGTTATAATTGTGGTATCCACAGATTTTTCATTCTTAACATTTACTGAAAAAGAATAATACATCTTTTCACTTTGAATGCAAATGGAGGAGCATTGAAATGAAAATCAGTCATCTTTATGTGGGTTGTTAGGAAGTAAACAAAAAAATTCCTTTGATGAAAAAATGTTATGAAATATCACTCTGAAAGGAGGACATGTAATTGAATAAAGAGAGAAAGAAACAATGCATATTATAAGGTTCAAGAGAAGGATGGGAGTACAAAAAATGTGCAGAGGACAGAACATCTATAGATTGAAAAGAGGAATGGGGAGATGGAAAGGGGAGAAAAAGAATAGTAGAAAGAAGAAGAGAAAAACAGAATGATGGCCATTAAATAATGCAGAAGGTGAATAATAAATGGTTCTAGGACTTTGAGCAGGTAATTAAAAACAGAAATAAGAGATATATTTATCAATAAAAGCATTATTATCAGAAAACAAAGGAGGTGTCAAGAAATGCTGGAAGAACTAATGAAGACAGCAAAGACATATAGAATAACAGAATACACGATATTGCATGGGCATCACTTGGTTGTCATTTAGCTGGCACATTGTGTCAGCTAGCTAGTTAGTCATTACTATAGGGAATATAGTCAGGCATTCATTAAGATCATAAAATCCACAGATAAAGGATGACTATTGGACAACTAAGTGTGCACAGTTTCAATTAATGTATTTCAGTGACTGTTCATGGGCTATTCCTCAGCCATGGCAAAGAAGGGCAAATCCTTTCTTGATATCCAAAGGATATGTTGCAATAATGGAACACTCTCTGGTTCTTAATATTAAGTGGAAGAACAGATGTAGCCTATTTCCCATCCTAGAGGCAATCATGGCTATCCTTCAAGCTTATCTGTTTTCTGGCATGGGCAATAATGAAGTAGCTTCAACTCCTACCAAATGATATCAGTGGATAGGTCCAAGCATATCTCCCAGGCTATCAACTGATCATTTATCTTAACTATCTGACCACTCTAGTGGGATTTGGATATGTGGATGTCTAAAAAAAGCCTTTGTCTAGGAATGAATTTGCTAAACTGTTCATTCACTACATTCTGATTCAGAACCATTTCAACCCAAAAATGCATATATGGACATTTCTCCCAGGAAAATTGAGGATGATCACACTTTGCTGCCCTTGTCAAAAAAGTTCAATGCTAAGGTGATAGAAACATTCCTGAACCACAAAGCAGAATGTTTAAAAAAAAAAACATTAAAAAAACAATGCGCAAATAGCAGTAGAAACACCATAAGCTCCATGCAAAATTCCACACGATAGTACCAGGTACCAAAATCTTTATTTGTTAAGCACTTTCATCACCTGTATGAACCTCTGGGACTTCATCAGATGTAAATAACCCCCTTAAAGTCACATCCTTTATATACATAAGTTAATCAATTAAAGAATTAAATATTTGAACTTTTAAAGGTATACTATAAAATAACTTGCATATAATTTCTGTAAATAAGCACATTCCTTTAAAAACAATATATATGCTTTATAAAGCTTGCTTTCAAGCAATGTCACATAGATGAATATTAAGAACTGTTAAAAGCTAACCTGACAGATGTTGTTATTTATTATTTAAAACATTAAGGCTTTCTTTCTCAGAACTGGTACCAAAGAAACACAGTCATTTAATCCGAGTTCAACTAAGGCATTAAGCCTTAAAATCCAATGGAACTCTCTTAGATCAACATGAAGTTCCCACCAACCACCTCATACTGTGTGGAACCACTTTTAAAATTCCATACTTGAATTTTGTTTCCACTTGGCATGTAAGGGTGTGCCTGTACAGGGCATTATTAGTGTTACCTTTGGCAATAGCATATAGATGCTCATAAATTCTAGTTCTAAATTTCCTCTCCGTTTTCCCAACATAAAAATATGGGCATGTTTGGCAAAAAGAAATATAAATGACACATTTTGTGTTACAATTACCTTTATGTAAAGGAATGCCTTTACTGATTCCTTCAATGTAAACCACTTCATTGTCCAAAATAAAGGGATATTGATTACATCGACCATATTTAGTGTTACCCTTGATGGACAAAATTCTAGGGGAAATTACATGTTTCGTCAAGTATTTAATTTTTTTTCCAGCTTTATACATAAAGCTTGGTACATGCCCTAGGATGTTAAATATATCCATGTTATCTTTAAAAATGTTCCATTTCCTTTTAATAATCTCCTTAATCTCCTTAAGTGTTCTTTCTCCTTCCCCAAATGGGATAACCATGCTCATGTTGTACCCTCCTGTTTCAATCTGTTTATTATAACCATTTTGGATAGTCACACCACTACCCAGTAGTGGTTTATATTTTGTCCCCCACCCTTCTTCCATCTGTTTCACTACACCACTAATGTTTCCTACCTTGGCCAGGAATGTCTCTCTAGTGGAGTATATTCTTATTGCTCTTACCAGCTGTCCTTTAAAAATAGTTATCTTAGTATATAAAGGGTGGCAGCTTTGAAAATCAAGGTAACTGTTAGAGAAGGTTTCCTTCCTATATATTCTAGAGGTGAACCTTTTATTGGGCCTGTCCTTTGAAATCTTCATGTCTAAATGAAGGGAAGCTTAACCTTTTTAACACTTTGAGGTACAGGTGTGTTGAATAATATAAGAGATTTAGAAATAATGAAATTATCTGTAAAAAGAGCCTGCAAAAATTCATTAATTGACTTCCAGTATTCTTTCAATTTTATACAGTCATAAAACATATGAGCCCAGTCAGCATTCATTTCTACATTACATCTCTTACATAAATTATCTTTATTATTTATTTTATTCATCATCAAAGGTGTATAAAAAGATCTATGTAAAAATTTCCATGTATAAAGTCTCCAGACAATGGAAGACGTAGTTCTATAAGCAGATTCCAATATATATTGTTTAACTTGTTGATTTGGTGGGTCCCCATTAATAGAAGTGAAATAATTCCAGTATGAATCTACACTGTAAAAAGTTTCTTGTCTGATAATTTTATGTATGTATGAAAGTTTACCTTTATCAGAAACTTTATGTTGTAAATTTAATATCAAGTAATCAATCAGTGTTGGAATAGATTATTTAACTGTTATAGACATTAGATCTATTTTATTAATGAGATGTTGTCTAAAGGTCTGAACCTCTAACCAGCAAGTTTCTCTTAGATCAAATTCTTGTTTTAAGAAATCTAGATTTTTAACTTTATTATCAGATATCAATTGATACCAGTACTTTAGATCATTATCTATAGCTAAATGAGTTCCTTCAGAAGTAGATGACAAAAGCATACCCTGAGTATACATTATAGGGAATACAATAAAATTCCATTCCCTATACTTAGGGTGCATGAATATAAAGTTACGATAAACTAATAATAATATTTAATGGGTAACAAACCATATGTTTAGGTGTAATAGGTGAAGTACAAAATTCCTTTAGTAACCATAACATGGAGTTATTTACAATCATATTTTTATGTGTTAAGGAGATTTTCATGAAGTGCATACTAATTAGCTCCCAATAATCTTTCCATTTTGTGACATATGACTGATCTATTAATAAAGTAATAACTTTTACAATAGAAGAGATAGTATATAAATTAAAGTCTGGAAAAGAAATACCCCCTTGAGACCAGCTATTAGTATG